>NC_061114.1:92267057-92279824 GCF_002878395.1 Capsicum annuum | reverse complement strand
ATTTAAAGTTTTTAATTATTTTAAGTTATAATATTTTTTCGTTTATTCTACTTTAAGTGACACCAATATAATTTGAAAATTAAGCAAATATCAAGATTGAAATAGCGAAGCAGACATGTCATAAATGACTTATAATAACTAATAAGAAGTGATGTAATAAAATTGTTATAAAAATACTTGTAAAAATAATTTAAATGAGCCTCTTATAAGATGTCAAGTTAATTTAAAACATAAAGAGTTAATTAATTATTATTTTTCTATTTAACTTTTTTTTATCAAATTTATGAACTTTTTAATACTTAAATGATTTATAATTATAGGTGCTGTAGTAAATTATGGTTGAAGCAGCTGGAGCAGACATGTTATAAATGTCTATTTTACTTATTTATTTTAGTAATTATTATTAATTTTCTAATACGTAAATGACATATAATAATTAAGGGTGATATAATAAAATTACGGAACAAATAGTGACCGACAAGCATGTCGATCATCGAAACGAAAAGGTTGTTAAAAGAACCAAAATTTAATTTCCTTATTTATGTATTTTATGCTTCATTTAATTGTACCTAATAAAAATTGATATTTTAATCACTTAGATCTACATCGTAATTGTGTATTTAATTTTTTATTTGAATCTAATTATTTAGATCTCAATAGGTGTACTACTTTCTTACCTTTTTTTGACAGAGATATTACTATTGAAAAGTACTTTATCCGATTATTTTTAATTTTTAATTTTTAAATCTATTTTATCCTTCTTATTAAATATTATTTATAATCTAATACTTAAATGACTTATAATAACTATTTAGAATAGATATAATAAAATTACTATAAAAGTTACTTGTGAAATTTTTTTTAAGTGAACCTCGTATAAGTCGTCAAGTTAATTTAAAGCATCAATGGTTAACTAATTAGAAGCGATATGATAAAATTAGTATAAAAAGTATTTGTGGAAAAAAATTTAAGTGGACTCCATATAAGTCGTCCAGTTCATTTAAAAAATCATGTGTTAACTTATAATTTTGTGTCTATTTTATCTTTCTAATGAAATATTATCAATTTTTGAATGGTTAGATGATTTATAATAATTAATGAGGTATGATATTGTAAAATCACGGTTGAAATAGCTGAAGGAAGCATGTCATAAATGTCTATGGTATTTTTTTAATTAAATATTATTAATTTTATAATACGTAAATGATTTATAACAATTAATTAGGAATGATATAGTAAAATCATGATTGAAGCAGCTGAAGCAGGCATGTCATAAATATTTATTTTACTTTTTTTCATTATATATTATTAATTTTCTAATACGTAAATGACTTATATAGTTAATTAGAGATGATATAGTAAAATCACAATTGAAGCAGCTGAAACAACTATGTCATAAATATTTATTTTACTTGTTTTAATTAAATAATATTAATTTTCTAATACGTAAATGACTTATAATAATTAATTATCTAATACTTCAATGACTTATAATAACTATCTAGAAGTGATATAATAAAATTATTATAAAAGTTACTTGTGAATTTTTTTAAAGTGGACCCCGTATAAGTCGTCAAGTTAATATAAAACATAAAAAATTAACTAATTAGAAGCGATATAATAAAGTTACTATAAAAAATAATTGTAGAAATTTTTTTATGTGGACTACATATAATTTGTCAAATTAATTTAAAACGTCAAGAGTTAACTTAGAATTTATGCCTATTTTATCTTTTTTTTTTTTTTTTATGAAATGTTATCAATTTTTCAATGTTTAAATGATCTATAATAATTAATTAGGGGTGATTTAATAAAATCACAATTGAAGCAATTGAAATAGACATGTCATAAATATTTAGTATATTTTTTAATTTAATATTATTAATTTTTAATGCGTAAATGACTTATAATAATTAATTAGGAATGATATAGTAAAATCACGGTTGAATTAGCTGAAACAAGCATGTCATAAATATCTATTTACTTTTTTCTTAAATATATATTATTAATTTTCTAATACGTAATAACTTATAATAATTAAATTAGGAATGATATAATAAAATTACGGTTGAAATAGTTGAAACAGACACGTCATAAATATCTACTTTATTTTTAAAATTAAATATTATTAATTTTCAAATACGAAAATAACTTATAATAATTAATTAAAAATAATATAATAAAATCGCTGTTAAAGTTTCTGAATTGGCATGTCATGCACAAATTGCCTATTTTAGCTGCTTATCCTCACTTAGTAGTAGGTATAGTACATAAAATAAACAAATAATATACGTTTATTTATTTCGCTGCACGATAGGAATGATTCTGTTGGGTTTACCAAAAAAATAAAAGATTCTATTGGAAATTAGCAAGGAGGGATTGCAAATTCTACCGAGAGGATGATTCTCAAGTGCATTGGAGTACCATAAATTGATCCTCATAATAAAATGTCCACTGTTTAACACTCAATGAAGTTTATTAATGCAATAAATGCCTGAGTTTAAATTGGCTCAGATGATTTTTATTAATGTCAATGGAATTATCCTTCTTATAAGATCTCCAATGGTTCGATAGGGTAAAAATTTACACGCACCCGGTGTATACATTAAACTAATGTTCTTTACCACGATCAAGTGATTTAATTAAGTAAAATACTTGATAATTAATCATGATTAAGTAACATGAACTTTGAATTCAAACACGTGTCATGAATGTATTGGCTTGGTGTATACACCGGATGCGTCTAAGTTTTAAATGTTTAATCAACAACCTTAGCAAAATTTATTTCTTACTCCTTGCCTTTCAAATTAATTGACCTCTTGATAAAAATATTTGTTTTAATTTAGTTGTTGTATTTATAAAATAATTTTTTTTATCATGTTCTTTCACTACCATGTTAGGATTTTTACACTTATTTTCTTACCAAAATTAAGTTTTACTATTTTCTTGTAAGAAAATTAAAAGTAACCATAAATACTTTACTTTTCAATTTCATTTTTGACAAACCTCTTTCTTGGAGAAAAGGTTTTGAAACTCTATAAATAGAAGACCCTCTTCTCATATCTTAACACAATAGTATTCACAATTTAGACCTTTAAATTTAAGAGTCTTGTTTAGGGGGAGATTTTCTCCTAAATAGTTTTTATAGTTTCTTTAATATTAATTTTAATATGTAGATCAACTGGCCAAACCATATCAATAATATAGTTTTTTAGTACTATTTTATGTGTCATCTGAATTATCGTCACATGTTTAAGCTTCCGCATGACGCTCTCTCGATTTCGAACCCAACATACCAGTCTTTTCGTTGAATGACTACACAAAATATATATACTCAATTTTATATTTTGAAAGCATGATTAATAAATCTAATTTGATAAAATAAGCTCCTATAAATATTTTCTTTCAAATCCACAAGGGCCAACCATTTTGAAACGGAGAGGTATATAATAAATTGTTGGGTTCGAAATCGAGAGAGCATCGTGTTGAAGCTAATAGTTGCAACTCATAGTTGTGATAAATCAGATGACAGAAAAAATATATTATTGAATATGATTTGGCCAATTGATCTAAATTTTAAAACAAAATCAAAAAGATTAAAATATATAGGGACAAAATCTCCTCATAAATAAGACTCTTTTAACAATTACATTATAGATGTTATTATATTATGTTGTGAGAAGAGGTATCTTCAATTTATAAAGGTACAAAACTCTTTCTCCAAGAAAGAGTTTAGTCAAATATGAAGGAGTTTTATATTTTAATTTTTTAAAAAATAAAATTAATTATAGTATTTTTCTCTATTGAATCGATTATGATTAGATAAACTTATTTAGCTCGTGCTTGTGATATTTTTATTCAAGTTTTAGAAGAATAACAATCATAATAATTAGTTTGTTGTTAATTATTTTATCAATTGAAGACATATAAATTATTTTCTCAACATTTGGTTGTATGTTAGTAGGTAAATTAGTAGTTGGGTGTTTTTGATAATTTTTAAAAGTTGATGGCATAAAATCGTATTTAAAAAAAATTCAAAAGTCTAAAAAAAAAAATTTCAAAAAGACATGGCCAAACACAGCTAAAAAAAAGTAGTTTTCATGACCAAACGGCTACTAAGTGTTCAAGTAAATTGGGAAGATAAGTTCGGAAATAGTTGATGCATTATCTCTAATAATAATAATAATAACAATAACAACAACAACAACAACAATAATAATAATTACTACTTTTTTTCGTCCATCTTTATTGCCCGATTCCAAATTTTTTATCGAATCCAAATGTCACCAACTCCAATTTTTTCCATATTTGGTCTGAAAAACCTGTTTAAGAAAATCATTTTGTCTATGAGGAAGGGAAAAGCAGGAAAAATCTAACTGACAATATCTTAATAGGACTTTAATCTTTCCTGTTCTTTACCTTAAAGTCAGTGTCAGCAGGATTAAAGTAAAATTTTTCATAATAACTTGCAGAGAGAAACAACTTTAGAGGATGAAAAAGAAGTATTGAAGGGGTGATTTTTTCATGATAGATGTTGACGTGAACTAGTCATGTGATAATTTTTTTTTTTTCATTTTATGTGCTTGATGGCACTGCATTAAAGTGAAGGATCTTTTTGAGAATATTTTTGTTTTATTTTTAAATAGTAGTCCAAAGGCAGTCTTCAACTACCCACTGCGGTCTTCCATTTTCCAACTTACGTTTACTTTAAATTATATTTTCAAAAAAGTTACATTTAGGTGTTCTTTTTCATATTTTTAATAGGCTAAAAGCTTCTTACTTAGTTGAAGCCACTTGACAAGAAACAAATAGTACAGTAATGTTTTATTGACGTTTGTTTCAGGGTTAGGTTTGACTTCCTATATACGAGTAATAAAATAATACGAATGGATATATGAATGATGTGGCAAAATGGGTTTCTTTGTCATCTGCTATCTTTCTTGTTGGTTTGACCCCAAATCCAAAAAAGAAATAGAGCACATATTTAAAGAATAATTTATATTCTTTAATTCATTTAATTTGTTTCTTGAAGTACTAACCAACAATAAATTTCAACAGCATCAGCTTGTCGGCAGTTATCAATGACATCAATTTAACAGTACCCATTAGATAAAGAGTTAATAAATAAAAATGATTCTAAATTTGACATCAAATTATAACTTTAACTTTAAACTTTGATAGTTCATAAATAAAACTTTTAATTATTCAAAATTTGAATAAATATAATCTCCAATTTTATAATTTCATGCGTGAGTTTTACTCGCGCCTACGTGGAAAGATACTCTAATTATACAATGCCATATCGTTAAAAGGGCTGACTTGGAGAGAGATCATATTTGAGTTTTGAATAGATAAAGGTCATATTTGTGTACTCTATCAAAGTTTGTTTTTTTGTGAAAAACGACGTCGTTTTTTTTTAATTATTATTATTATAATAATTTTTTTTATATATTTCTATAGAGCAACACTTAACTTTTTTTAATTTAAAAAAATTATTATTATTATTATTTTATTTATTTCTATAGCAGCAGCACTTTAACTTCTTTTTTTTAATTTAAAAAAAAAACAGCCACTGACAGGGTCGAACCCGCACAGTAGGCTGAAGGAAGCGCCCAAGAAGAGTAAATAACACCACTGAGTTATCTAAGTGCCTTGTTTCATGTGGTTCAACATTAATATACGTACATAAATATACATTTTCTATCTTATATATATACAACATAATTTTTTTACGGAGGGGGTTCGGGTGAACCCCATGGCAACCACGTAGGTCCGCCCCTCATTAATTTAATAACGCTAATTTAATAACATTTTAATTATGTTACTTTAATATACTACTGCTACTATCCTTAATAAAATTAATTTAATAACGTTTTATTAAAACTATAATTTTTTTATTTTTAGTATAGTTTCATCTTTAATTTAATATTTAGATATATTATATAACTTAAATTCGTCCTCTGCTTTATAATATATATACATACCCACTCGATATGAGGCTGACCCGCCTAATTAATAAATCTTCAATATTGCTCTTTTTTCTCAATGACAAAAGAAATTAGATGTCATTTTTATTTTTGAGCCGAAAATAATAAAAAAATAATAGTGAAGAGTCATTTAAAGGTCATATTTATGCAGTTTTGAATAGTTAAAGGTCATATTTGTGCACTGTCAAAGTTTAAGGTCATATTTATGTATTATGCCCTTAGATTTTAAGCTGGACGCGCCCAGTTTTACTTGTTGAACACGCGTTTTGCCACGTAGGATTGGAGGTCATATTTGTGCAGTTTTGAATAGTTAAAGGTTATATTTATGCACTGTCAAAGTTTAAAGTCAAAATTATAATTTGGTGTCAAGTTTAGAATCATTTTTATTTATTCACTCTTAGATAAATTTTGAAATCAAATTATAAACAAATTAGTTCTACACTTCTAGTATAGACCAACGAAGTTGATAGTGCTTTATTTATAATCCTTATGTAAGTTGGAATAGAAGGAGTGCGAAACCTAAATATGCCATCATATTTAAAAAGGAATCAATCTATGTCATTGATTTAAAAAGTTAAAAAAAATAGGTTGTTTGTAAAAAATAAGTGCACAATATTCTTTTTTCCGTTTTGACAACGTTAAAATAGGATAGTGCACTAAATAAGTGCACTATCCATTTTTTATATGGACAGTGCACTTATTTAGTGCACTATCCATTTTTTTTTTTTTGGATAGTGCACTATCCATTTTTTTTAATAGTGCACTATCCATTTAATTTATGGATAGTGTACAATCATCTTTTGTGCATTATTTTCCTTTTTCTATAGTTTAATGCATTTTTTTAGTGCACTATTCATAAAATAAATGACTAGTGCACTTATTTAATGCACTATTCATAAAAAAAATGGATAGTGCACTTATTTAGTGCACACTATCCATAAAAAAATGGATAGTGCACTATCCATATAAAAATGGATAGTGCACTATCCTATTTTAATGGTGTCAAGACGGGAAAAAGGATATTGTGCACTTATTTTGTGCAAACAACCTATTTTTGTAACTTTTTAAATCAGTGGCATAGATTGGTTCTTTTTTTAAATATGGTGATATATTTAAGTTCCGCACTCGTATAAAAGTCACATCAATGTGTAAACTTTTCTTACTTTGATGTCAATCGAATGAGAAAAAAAGATGATTATTGTTGGCATATAACTAAACAAAAATTGGCAAAAAAGGAACCAATCTATGCCACTGATTTAAAAAGTTATAAAAATAGATTGTTTGCATAAAATAAGTGCACAATATCCTTTTTTCCATATTGACACCGTTAAAATAGGATAGTGCCCTATCCATTTTTTATATGGATAGCGCACTTATTTAGTGCACTATCCATTTTTTTTTATGAATAGTGCACTAAATAAGTGCACTATCCATTTATTTTATAAATAGTGCACTAAAAAAGTACACTATCAATTATTTTTGATAAATTGCACCTTTTTTGTGGATTATTCTCCTTTTTCTATAGTTTAGTGCATTTTTTAGTGCACTATTCATAAAGTAAATGGATAGGGCATTAAAAAAGTGCACTATCAATTATTTTGATATCTTGCACTTCTTTTGTGAGATAAATTTTATGTAATTTATTATGAGATGAAATTTTAATTTTTTGATAATATCAAATTGCAAAATAACGTACAATGTAAAAAGTTACATATTTGTTTGTCAATGAATGGTGTAATTTTTTGTGAGATAAAATTTTACGTATTTTATTTTGAGATGAAAGTTTAATTTTTTTATAACACCAAATTGCAGCATAACGTACAATGTAAAAAATTACATATCTTCTTCGTCAGTTTTAGGAACTATGTCGAATTCATGTTGTGTTGGCTCAACTAAACTCAATTGGTTTATACAACAATATGACACTCCAAAATTTAATGTTCGGGGTAAATGTTTTTGAAGGCCTATCCATTCATTAACAATTGAATATACTGGATACAGTGGTGGAGCCACAACCAACGAAGGGTGGTTAGATGAACACCCTTCGTCGGATTTTTTTTCGAGTATATAGGTTAACTATAGATATTTATGGTTATATACATGTTGTTGCACACCCTTGACAAGCTAGAGAAGCATAGTCCAGTGGTCAAGAGTGTGCATTTCCGCATCAACAACCTGGGTTTGAACCTTGACAGGTGCAGCAGTGTTTTATTTTCTTTGTTTCTTAAACAAGTTTTTGCCCAAGGAAAAATATGAACACCCTTAACCAAAAGTCTGGCTCCGCCACTGACTGGATAGGTAGAATCTCGATGTAATCTCTAATTTTTAAGTACTTTCCAGTGCTACTCTTCATCTGCTCCTTGAAAGATAAGTTCATCTAATGCATGAAAAAGCTCTAATGCTTTTTCCATTTCTAATATTTCCTTATTCAAGTGTTCAATAACTTGTGCATCATCCCTAAATTTACATGTCTGAACTGTCACGGACTGTGCCTGTGGAATAGTCAAACCATGCCATCGACATAACACCTCATAATCACATCGTTTAGAATATAGTTGAGTCCACTGAAGTGCTTCTCCCCAAATAATGAAATCATCAACTTTAAAGGAGTATGTTTCTCCGACAATGATGTTTCCAGGAATTTATAAATCATGATAAATAGAAATAAGTTTATTTTCTAAGGGACACATTCAGCCATATCATTTATTTTCGGATAAATTTGTATAACACCCAAATATATTTACAGGATTTTTTGAAATTCTCTCCTTTTTTATTTTTCTAATATCAAATCAACTTTTCATTGAAGTTTGGCGCAATGCGTTATTTGTAATGAGTTGTAAGACATTATCTCAAAATAAAATACGTAAAATTTCATCTCACTAAAAATTACACCATTCATTAACATACAAATACGTAACTTTTTACATTGTACGTTATGTTGCAATTTGGTATTATAAAAAAGTTAAAATTTAATCTCACAATAAAATACGTAAAATTTTATCTCACAAAAGAAGTGTAACATATCAAAATAATTGATAGTGCACTTTTTTAATGCACTATCCATTTATTTTATGAATAGTGCACTAAAAAATGCACTAAACTATAGAAAAAGGGAAGTAATGCACAAAAAAAGTGCAATATATCAAAAATAATTGATAATGTACTTTCTAGTGCCCTACCCATAAAATAAATTAGTGCACTATTCATAAAAAAAATGAATAGTGCACTATCCATAAAAAGAATGGATAGTACACTATCCATAAAAAAATGGACAGTGCATTATTCATATAAAAATGGACAGTGCACTATTCATATAAAAATGGATAGTGAACTATTCATATAAAAATGGATAGTACACTATTCTATTTTAACGGTGTCAAGACGAAAAAAAGGATATTGTGCACTTATTTTGTGAAAACAGTCCATTTTTGTAACTTTTTAAATTGGTGGCATAGATTGATTCCTTTTATAATATGGTGGCATACTTAGGTTCCGCACTCAAGAGAAAGGCATGTACATAAAGTAACATAGTATTTCCTTCATATTACTTATTCTTTTTAAGAACTATCGATCAAAATAGGACGCTAATTTAAAAAAATATTAAAATATATTATGTATATATTATGGTATTAAAATAGGCTTAGTTCACTAAAATTGTGAATTATATCCTTGATTTAACGGCACTTTGATTGCCGATGTCATCTTTATAAAAGTATATTTATTTATACATAACTCACAGAAAAATGAGGTTTGTCACACCCCTTTTTTCCACTCCCAAAAAGATTAGATTTTGATTTTAAAGTTTGAAAGAGTTTTATTATCAAAGTGACAAAAGATGAAAATTTATTTCGAAAAGGACCTTTTATATTCAAAACTCAGAGTCGCCACTTGACATAAATCGGGTGTGCCAAGTCACCCATGGATATCCCTTTTCAAAATGATTTTGACTCTCTAGAATTGATCCACGAATAGAGATTCCGACTAAGGAATTCTGTTGACCGAGGGGAAGGTATTAGGCACCCCTCGATCCTGTGGTTCGACCACGGTTTCTTGGTGGAGCGTATCAGCTAATTTTGACACTAAGAATGTACAAACCACAAGGAAGCACGTAAAGGAAACAAACAAACCAAACAAAATGAATCAAAGTATAGTGTTCAGTCCGATTATACATACCCAAAATAAATAAAATGCGAAAAATAAATCCTATCTAACCTATACTAATCCTAACTATGTTCCCAGGCTACCTGACGCCTCGGTCCTTTATCACACACGTCTTCCGCCAACATAGTACATCGGGGCATTCTCCGGTGAATAAATATAATGTGTCTCGGAGCATTCCCCAGCTAAATGATACATTCGATCCAAAAGCAATAAAACCAAACCATTCAACACGCCTTTCAAGCATTCAATAATTCAACGAGCAAGCACTTATTCTTAAATATTTGCCTACCCAAACCTACTCTTACCTATTCATTCGATGGCCTAATCATGATGCTATCCAATTCAACAATATTCAGTAATGAATTAAAATAAACAACCTTTGACTTATTCGATTATCAATTTTCGATTCCGACCCCCCAAACAACCAATTCGACTATCAAGTTACTTCTTCAAAATCCGATATCAATATTGAACACATACACAAACGAGGATTCAAACATTTAAGCATACCGATCATTCACATCCACAACAACAATCAATATTTTACTTAAAATATTCAAAACCACATCACAAAATTACGATATTAACCAACTTCGGTATGATTCAAAAAGTAGAGTTAAGAGATAAACCTTTGATGAGTCGATTTCATAGATAATATAGAATTAAAGAAGCCCGAATTCGCGAATCCTGAATAGAGTCTCAACGACGAACAAGATCCAAACTCGGTGTCGCCAAATAGAAACCCGCTACTGATCTCAACGAATCGACTGAAACAAACAAAATTAAGAATCCCAAAACAATGGAAGGTCGAGAAAATGAGCAAAACCCCAACAGAATACACCTGACCCGTACAAAAAAATAATCGCAAAAACTGATTCAAAACCGGACTGATTTCGGCGACCAACCAGATATTTGATTTTGTTTCTCGATGGTAAAGCTCAGATTCAAGTTAACGATATACGAACCCACCTAATAACAAGCGACTCCGGCGAGCTCAACCTTTTTGCAATCCAGTTCGTCCAAAAATCAAAGGAAAACAGAAGGATTTTTTGGCGATTTTGAAATAGGATTGACCTAACGACGAGCAGAAAAACCAACTCCGACGAACCTGAGGCCGATTCCGGCGAACGTTTCGCCAGAAATCTTAAACTCCTTCCCTCTTCTCAATCCCTTTCTCACTGATTTGTGTGTACAATTTTTGTTACTGTGTTCTCGTGATGGGTGTTCTTAGTATGTGTATATATCTATGTTTTCGATGAAGAAGAAAAAGAAAGAATGGAGCCTTACCTCTTTCTCTCTCTCTCGCCTTTTTTCTCCAACCTCCCTCCTTGGTTTTTGTTATCTGTGTGTATGTATATTCTTTTTTTGTGGACAAGAAAAGGAGAGGGGGAGGGGGGTCACGTGGGTGGGGGGTGGGCTAGTGAGTGTGGTGTCCTAATTTTATTGGAGGGGTTGTTAGGGTGTTGAAAATAAGACAAAAATTGTTATGATTTGTTATTTGGATAATGACAAAATAAATAAATAGATAAGTAAAATGATGAGGGGGTTATTTATTTTCTTGGAAAAAAATTACTACGCGGATAGGGTACGTAGTAAAACGGGGTAAACGATAAAATTTGTGAAGGGACGAAATTACGTGTCTACATCATGCCCCCTTTGAATGTAAACACCCAGTGTTTCCATACAAAGAAGTAGACAACGAGATAGAATTTAATCCTGATCATTATTCAAAGCAAGAAACAAAAGGAACAAAGATAGCCGAGTCTTGGCGGACATCCTACCTACCCAAGTTATGAGGGAATCAAGTGACAGGTATCTCAAAGGATTGGAAAAATACGGATTATACCAAGTTGGAGAGTCGAGTGAGGTTCCGTCGAGGTTCTGGTCCTCGGCTCTATCATTACATCAAAAAAATAAAAATTACAAGTTAAAACATAAATGGAATTACAAAATCCTATCTATGCAGCTTTCCTTGACTCTTGACTTGAGTTTTATCACCCTATTCTTCAGGCGAGCTCCTAACTTGCAATTTCTTTGAACTTGTTGCTTGGTTTTTCGTTGCTCAACTTTCATTCATTCGCCCTGCTCTTCAGACGGGCTTCTTACTTGCCATTTTTGTTCTTCAATTTCATCACCTTGATTTTAGGCTGGTTCCTGACTTGCAGTTTCTTCAATTTCCCATTTCATCATCCTGTTCTTCAGGTGGGCTCCGGACTTACAGATTCATCACCCTGTTCTTTAGGCGGGCTCCTGAAATCAAACTAAAAACTAGGAACAAAATTATCCCCAACAAAGATTAAGATTAAGAGAGACTTCATTTTTTCGAAAGTAATGTCTCATTTTCCAGAAGGGTCCTGAACATAAAGTAAAATCCTATTTTCCAGGAGGGTCCTGAACATAAAGTAAAATCCTATTTTCCAGGAGGGTCCTGAAAATAAAGTAAAATCTCATTTTACAGGAGGGTCCTGAACGAAAAGTAAAATCCCATTTTCCAGGAGGGTCCTGAACATAAGGTAAAATTTCATTTTTCAGGAGGATCCTGAACAGAAAGTAAAATCTCATTTTTCAGGGGGGTCCTGAACAGAAAGTAAAATCCCATTTTCAAGAGGGTCCTGAACA
>NC_061114.1:92255096-92266957 GCF_002878395.1 Capsicum annuum | reverse complement strand
TTTCAGGAGGGTCCTGAGCAGAAAGTAAAATCTCATTTTTCAGGAGGATCCTGAACAGAAAGTAAAATCTCATTTTTCAGGAGGGTCCTGAACAGAAAGTAAAATCCTTATGGATGTGTTTTTCCAATGGTAACTGAATTAAGTGAAGTGAATTTGCCCCTGTTTCAACAAAGAAAGTTTGTCAGTTAAAAACTTAGTGGTGGCTTGCAGCACTTGGCTTCCTAAGCATCTGCTCCAATCGTTGTTCCTTTCACCTTTGTTTCAGATCAATGAAACTTGCCTCTGTCTTGTCGCGTTATTCACGTGGATCTAGATTGAGGAAAATGAGTTCTGAATCGAACAATGAGTTTCCATCTTACCAGGCCTTTGAGATGCACCCTTTTCCAAATCTGAATACTCCCACGAACCCAGCAGCCTATCGGTTGATAGACTTTCTTTGCTTTGTGTTGAATTACGATCATATTTCTTTTATGTGTTGGTCTTTGGATTTTTCTCTTACAATTGGAAAGACTGGTAGCAATTTTTGAAATTCTTTCTTGCTTATTTTGACACAGAATAGATTCAAAGAGTGTAAATAAACGATGGTGACTTTTCTTTTGATAAAGGACATAAAAGGACAAAAATATGAATATGTAAATGAAAGAAAAGAGCAATGTCCCTCTTTTTAACAAAGAAGAAAACTTATCTGAAGATGACAACCAACTACAATGACTATGACATGTATTTTGGATTAAGCTACCTAGTCTTCCTATCCAAACTTCCCATTTGTTGTTGAGTTCGTGCCTTTGTCGCTGCTGCTTCTTCCAACCCGTTGGACTCATATATCTCATACAATTGAAGACATCTTGAAAGAATTTTGCCAACAAACCTCTTTCCCTTTCACCTTTCTTTCGAACTCGCCATCGCCTTACGGTGCCTATGAGGGTTTTCACCAATAAGACTCTCTCATTTTTATTTTCTCTCAACTCCCCATCGCCTTATGGTGCCTGTGAGGGTTTTCACCAATAAGAATCTCTCATTTTTATTTCTCTCCACTCCCCATCGCCTTATGGTGCCCGCGATGGTTGGACCAAGCCTTGAATAGGGCAGCCTACGTATCTCACCCCCGAGAGAGAAGAATTCGGTCGCACGTAGTTCCATCAGCTTGTTCTTTGTTTTGATTTGATTTTTTTTCCTTTTTTTCTATTTTTGAACTCTTTTTTTTATTCTTATTTTCCTGACATTTATCTTTGACTCTATTTTGATTCCAAAAGAGGGATATAAAAGAAAAATAAAACTAAGCTCAAACGGGATAAACAAAGGATGACACAACGTTTGGATAGCAGAATGAAATACCTTCATCATATCAATCTTAAAAAATGCAAGTGCTAATCATGCCATAGAACCAACAAAGAGTAAAGATATCATACATAGTATCTTTTGACTGCATCTGCATTGATAGCCATTTCTGCTATTTTGCCTTCAATAGCTGTCAAATATAAGGCTGCATTAGGCAACACTTTCTTTACAATAAAGGGACCTTGCCAATTTGGGGAGACCTTGCCTTTCGCTTCAACCTGATGAGGAAGGATACGCTTTAATACCGACTGACCAACTTTAAAATTCTTGGTTCGTACGTTTTTGTTATACGCTCGAGCCATTTTTTTCTGATACAATTGGCCCTGACATACCGATGTCAATCTTTTTTCATCAATTAAACTCATCTGTTCTAGTTAGTTTTTGACCCATTCATCATCATCAATCTCTGCTTCAATAATGACTCGAAGAGAGAAAATTTCAGCTTCTGCGGGAATGACTGCTTCTGTTCAGTACTCTAATAAATATGGAGTTGCCCCTATTGAAGTGCGAATAGTAGTGCGATAACCTAGCAGAGCAAACGATAACTTCTCATGCCATAGTCTAGACCCTTGCACCATTTTCTGTAGTATCTTCTTGATATTCTTATTGGAGGCTTCCACAGTGTCATTTTTCCTTGGACGAGATGGAGTGGAATTTCGATGTACGATCTTAAACTGTTGGCACACTTCTTGCATCAAATGACCGTTGAGATTGGCAGCATTGTCTGTAATAATAATTTTTGGAATTTCAAACCTATAAATAATGTTAGCATAAACAAAATCTACCACTGCCTTCTTTGTCACTGACTTGAAAGTTACTGTTTCTACCCACTTTATAAAGTAATCAATGGCCACCAAAATAAATCTATGCCCATTTGACGCTTTCGGCTCAATCGATCTAATCACATCTATTCCCCAAGCTACGAAAGGCCATGGAGCAGACATTGCATGAAACTCAGCAGGAGAAGAATGTATCAGATCACCGTGTACTTGACACTGATGAGATTTTTGAACAAATCATATAGAATCCCTCTCCATAGTACGCCAATAATAACCTGCTCTGAGAATCTTCTTAGACAAGACATAACCGTTCATATGAGGCCTAAATATTCCGAAATGAACTTCAACCATGATTGTCGAAGCTTCTTTTGCATCAACACACCTCAAACGTCCCAGATTCGGGGTTCTCTTGTGTAAGATTCCCCTACTTAAGAAAAATCTACTAGCCAAACGCCTAATAGTCTTCTTTTGATCATTGGTGGCATGTGTTGGGTGTTCTTCTGACTAAATATATCGCTTGATATCAAAGAACCAAGGTTCTCCATCGAGCTCTTCTTCAACCGCATTATAGTAAGCATGCTGATCACGACTCTATATATGCACTGGATCGATGTAGACTTTATCCGGATGTTGGAGCATTGAAGACAGAATAGCTAAAGCATCAGCAATCTTATTATGAATCCTTGGAATATGCCTAAATTTTACTGACACAAACCGTTGACATAGCTCCTGTAAGCATTGTCAATACGGTATGAGCTTCAAATCTCGCATCTCCCAATCGCCTTGAATTTGATGTACGAGCAAATCTGAATCCTCCAACTTTAATAGTTCCTGGACTCCCACATCAACAGCTAACCTCAAACCCAGAATGTAAGCTTCATATTTCACTAAGTTATTGGTACAATAAAATCAAAGTTGCGCTGTTACCAAAAAATATTGCCCCACCTCAGAGATAAGAACTGCACCTTTTTTGACTTTTTTCATGTTGACAACTCCATCGAAGAACAACTTCCAACCTGGATCAGCATGTATAATGACTTCATCGACACACAACACTTCTTCATCAGAAAAATATGTCTTTAATGGCTTATACTCTTCATCAATGGGATTCTCAGCAAGATGATCTGCCAAGGCTTGGGCTTTCATGGCGGTTCGAGTCACATATACAATGTCGAACTCGTTAAGCAATATTTGCCACTTTGCCAAATGACCGGTCGGCATAGGCTTCTGAAAGATATACTTCAAAGGATCCATACGGGAGATGAAATAAGTAGTGTAGGATGAAAGATAATGCTTTAATTTCTATGCTACCTAAGTTAGGGCGCAACTAGTCCTTTCAAGAAGAGTGTACCTAGCCTCATATGCAGTGATCTTTTTGCTAAGATAATAAATAACCTGCTTCTTTTTGCCCGTGACATCATGTTGACCCAGGACACAACCGAAAGAATTATCCATGACCGATAAATATAAGATCAAAGGCCTACCAGGTTCTGGTGGTACAGGCACGGGCGGATTTGACAAGTATCTTCTTATTCTATCGAACGCTTCCTGACATTCTTCAATCCATTCTACCACAACACTATTTTTTAGCAACTTGAATATGGGCCCACAAGTGGTTGTGAGTTGAGAAATAAACCTGCTGATGTAGTTCAGTCTACCAATTAAACTCATCACCTCCGTCTTATTCTTAGGCGGGGGGAAATCCTGAATGACTTTAATTTTTGAGGGATCCAATTCAATTCCCCGACGACTTACTACAAACCCCAACAGCTTTCCAGACGAAACTCCAAATACACATTTTGCCAGTTGAGCTTGAGATTATACCTGCAAAGCCTTTCAAAGAACTTTCTTAAATCTTTAACATGGTCAGCCTGACTTTTTGACTTAATAATTAAATCATCTACATAGACCTCAATCTCCTTATGCATCATATCATGAAACATAGTGGTCATGGCTCTCATGTATGTTGCTCCAGCATTCTTCAAATCGAACGACATCACTTGATAATAATAGGTCCCCCATGGTGTGATAAAAGATGTCTTCTCCGCATCTTCATCATCCATAATGATCTGGTGGTATCCGGCATAGCGATCCACAAAAGAGGCAACCTCATGTTTAGTGCAGTTGTCTTGTAAAATATGGATGTTGGGCAGCGAAAAACCATCTTTCGAACTTGCTCTGTTCAAATCACTGTAATCAACATATATTTGAATTTTTCCATCTTTCTTGGGGATAGGAACAACATTGGATAACCACGTAGGATAACGAGCCACTCGAATGACTTTGGCTTCAAGTTGTTTCATGATTTCCTCTTTGATTCTAATGCTTACATCAGCTTTAAACTTTCTCAACTTCTATTTCATAGGGGGAATGTGGGATCAGTTGGCAATTTATGAGCCACTAATTCAGTGCTTAAACCAGGCATATCATCACAAATCAATTAATGCTTGAATCATTCCATCTTTTAGCTGCGGCAAAGCATGTACACTGATTTTAGTTTCCCTAACATCTTCTTGATTCCCTAGATTGATTGGCTCAGTTTCATTTAAATTAGGATTCGGCTTATCTTCAAACTGTTCCAACTCTTACTTATTTCCTCTAGTGCCTCTTCTTCATAATATTCCCCTTTTCTACATTATATCTAGACTAGTTTAGATTTTAAGATCAGGCTAAAAATTCCGCATGCATGTCATGTCATTAGAATCAACATAAAGAGAACTGTATAAAGAAAAAGACAAAATCAACATATATTGGACACAAAATAAGGGGACATTGCATTTCATTAAAAGGAAAAGATATGAGGGTTTAAACACAAATGATAACAGAATGTAAACAAGCTAAATTTTGAATTATAACCCTGGAATAACTCGGATAAATAGAAAGAAAAACAAAATGAACTACCAAAACTCACTCTTGACGGGGAGAGGAGTGACTTCTCAATTGTTGACCTAGACCTCAGGACTTATGAACTGCACGCCTGCCTTACTAGTACCTTCTCCTGCTTCATCCAAGTCAACATCCATCAGCAGGTTCTGGAAGTCATCAACCAATTCAGCTTCAAATTCTACATACTTCGTGGCATCGCTTTTGATAAATGATTCACTGAGTAGCGACATTGGGCGAGAGAGTGATCATGTTTCCTTTTTCTTTCCCTTGGTCTTCTTCAAATCTTCAGCCGTAGGTTCAAATCTTAGACCAAAAGTGCCCATGTTCTCTCTCGGACTTATGGGATGAATGATACCGTACAGACTACCAAACCCTTCCCTAGCATAAATCCATATTTCAAAAGCTTACACACCATCATGATAGAAGCGGAAGACAATTGTGGTCTCGGAATAACCTGCCCTTTAACGATACAATTCACCGACACTGTATCAAAAGTTTGATAGACGAATGTCTCCTCTACATTATTTGCTTCAATAAGGGACAAGGAAGAATCTTCGTAGGCGGACAAATCCCTTTCACCATGAATAACCACTTATTGCCTGTCATGCTCAAACTTGATCATTTAGTGTAATGTAGATGCAATCGCCTTGGCCTTGTGGATCCACGGTCTTCCCAACAACAGATTGTAAGAGGAGTCTATATTCAATACTTGAAACTCTATGGAGAAATCAACATTAGTTCTAGTTTGCCAATGGAGTTTTATTTTGCACCATCGAAAGCCCTGACACATACATTGTTGGGCCTGATCCTCTCAACACCAATATTCAACTTTTGTAAAGTAGAAATAGGGCAGATATTTAAACCTGAACCTCCATCAATCATGACATGAGTGATGTAGAAATCTTCGCACTTCACCGTAATATAAAGACCCCGGTTATGCCCCATACCTTCAACAAGCAATTCATCATCAGAGAAGCTGATCCGATTGACTTCGAAGATTTTTCCAACCATTTTCTCAAGCTGATTTACTGTAATCTCCCTAGGAACATATGCTTCATTTAATACCTTCAATATAATATCACGATGTTCCTTGGAATGCAACAACAAAGATAAGACAAAAATTTGAGCAGGGGTTTTCTTCAACTGATCTATTATTGAATACTCTGGAAACTTCATATTTATCAAAAATTCCTCAGCTTGTTCTTCGATAACTGCTTTTTGATAGATGAAGGTCCATTCACAATTGGATTGTACTTGCTTAAACTTTCAGGCTCAAAGCATCTTCCTGACCGAGTCAAACCCCCTACCTCATCTACATCTTTCACTACTTTCTTCCCTTGATAGGTTATCACAGTACGCTTATAGTTCTAGGAAACCTCTTTCGTATCAACTATCGGAGGTTGGGTCACCAGTTTGAGAACAGAAGACGCTGCTAGTGCTCTTTTCATCGTCAAAATAGGCTTACCCGAAGCTCCTATCACCATCAACTTAAGGTTGTCTTGAGTTAGACCAACATCTTTTCTGGATCCTTGCACCGTGATCACGGGTTTCTTTGTGCTTTCTTGGACTACATCTTCTCCCATTCCTACCTGGCTTAAAAATTCCGCTTTCAATGAATCTTCCACATTCAGCGATATGTCCTCCTTAGTCTGTATTCTGAAAATAGGCTTATGAGACATCGAAGACTCCTTTCCATCATATATCAACTCCAACATATTGGTTTCAGCATGGGTTGGCAATAGATTTTGGTTAATGTTTGGAACTTCTGGGCCTGGACCAGAATCTGATTTGCATCAATTAAATCTTGGACAGCTCTCTTTAAATGCCAGCATTTCTCGATATCACTCCCCAGCATGTCAAAATAATACCCACATCTTAACGAATAATCAAGATTTATCGGAGGTGGATTCAAAATCCTTTCTTGAATTGGGCTCAAAACCTTCAAATTCCTCAACCTATCAAATAGACTGTCATACGACTCCCCAAGAGGTGTGAACTAATTCTTGACCGCTTACTCTTTCTTATACTCGAGCCTACGTTAGAAACTGGGTCTAGAGAGGTTTTGGTAATTTGGTCGAGCTGAAGGATGATTTTGTGGAGCTTATACACGCCATTGTGGGTAAAAAGGGGTTAGGGCATACGGATGCGTGCTATATACTGGGTACGAGGGTGGTGGAGTAGAATATAATAGGTTTTGTGGAGGGTAGATCCACCTTGAATTGCTTGTGTGGTGGCTTTCAACGAGACAAAAATCACTATTCGGCCGATCTTGATTTCGTCCTCGATCATCTCTCCCATTTTAAGGACTTCAATAAAAGACTTGCCCATTATCGGAAGTAAATGTTGAAAATAGGTCTTATCCTGTGCCTGAATAAAGACCTCTACTAGCTTACTGTCCTTCATTGGAGGCTTTACCCTGGCATTCTGTTCACGCCACCTTATCGCGTATTCCCTAAAGCCTTCAGTGCTTTTCTTCTTTATGTTGACCAAGGATTTTTCGTTAGGAATCAGGTCGACTTTATACTAAAAATGTTGTACAAACTCAGAAGCTAAGTCATCCCAGCTCTTCCACTTGTTGATATCTTGATCGACAAACCATTCTGAAGCCAGATCGAAAAGATTCTCGCCAAAGAAAGCCATAAGCAACTCTTCCTTTCCCCCTGCAGCCCTCAATTAGTTGTAATAACGTCTCAAATGTACCACGGGATCATCATGCCCAGCATACTTCTCAAACTTGGGCATTTTAAAATCGAGGAGAAGGTTGACGTTTTGGAACATGCAAAGGTCCTTGTAGGAAACACTCTTATAACCTCCAATCCCCTGTAAATTCCTCATGGCTTGTTCTAAACTCTTCAATTTCTGCGCCATGAGTTCTTGTTCCTCTGTTGCAACAGGCTTCTTAGTAGCAAATAGAAATGCGGGTGGCTGAGTGTACCCATACGATTCATTCATCTTCAAAGTAGGTTCCGGGGCATAATAATGATTATCTAAAACCTTCAATACTGGCTCACTAGCAGACCAAGGGAGTACCATTATCAGACACATAGTATAGGCGGCAGCTTCAGGTGGTGGCGGAACCACGAACACAGGCACTGCCGGTTGCACCGGCTGAGTTGCGGGCCTTGGTTGAGGAACTGCCAGGGGCACACTAGAAGTGCCAGGGTAATATTGCCGTGGAGTGAATCCTGGCGCGTTCTTCGGTGACTCTATGGGAACAAAAAATTGCTCCTGAGAAAGCATTGGGCAATTGGGGATATTCTCAAGATCTTCTGGGAGTAGAGAGAGAGGCATGCCACTAGCTCATGCTCGGTGCAGATCTAGCAATTGTTGTCTAAGTCTCAATACCTAATTATTGCGTTCTAAACTTTCTTTCCTGGGATCCTGATCTGGGTCAATGAGTGAATTTTCAATCTCCCTACTAGCCATGGCAAGCTTTGCTTTTGATCTAGTAAAGTACGGATTACTAGCCAGAGTGCTACAAACTAACCATTTATCTGAAAGAATATGCTCATCAAAGACAAAACCCGTTAGGATTAGGCCACACAACAAGCATGGGAATCACATTGGTAAAATTGTCCTAGATTCATGTTCATTTCTAACAGCCTTTGAGGGTAGAGAGGTCATTTTAACATCATCCCGATCTTTCTCCTATACTTAATTGCCTCTTTCCTCCAACCACACCTCTTTTGTTTTATTTTTTGTTCGTTTCTCTTTTCTTTCGCATCAGTCTCTTTCCTTCCTTTTCTTTCTCATCTTTCTTTCTTTCTTTTCTTCTCTCACTATCTACCTTCGTTTTATCATTCTTTATGGTTTTTGCTTTTCTTTAAAAGAGAAAAAATATTGAAAAACAATGAAACAAAATGATTAGATCGAACCCAAAAGTAGGTTGACTACGTATCATGTTGTACATGAATCAGATCTTACGTAGTTCGGGCGGCGCATGCATAAATATCACAAAGTTGAGGATTTTTTTTTCTTTTTTTTTTTTGAAAAATAAACAAAAGAAAGAACAACGCAATGCCACAACATTTTATAAAAGAGACAACTAAATAAACTTCGAATTTAAAACAACTTTAAAACTAAACAACGAAAGCTAAACAACACTCTAAACCCACAGGACAACATACGTATTGCTACTAATAAAGACTCCAAAGTTAAAACAAACTTGACACCGACTTGACAAAGATACAATATTACAAATGGCAAAAAATTAAAGGACTCAAACTAAACAAAAGATAGGGAATGCTCCTTCAAACTGGTGCTCTGCGTGATGACCCTGGCTGAGATGGACCTGCCTGTGAAGTTCTTTTTCTCCCATTTAAACTATGTAGCATATCTTGTAAGGACCCTTCGATATTTGGGAAGATGCCTCTGGCACGTATTCCTTCCTCATGGGGAGTACACTTGAAAAGACTGTTCTGATACCCCTCCACAGTTTTGAGCAAACCTAATAACTGAACTCTTAGTGTCTCTACTTTGGCCCCCACACCTTCATCCTGATGGTTGTCAACTATGCATTCTTCCTGTATTCACCCTCTAAGCTGCACTGGTAATGGTTGGCTGATACCCTGAGTTATGGATCGAAGCCAGACCCCATATCCCTGAGTGTACCCTGGATTATCCATACCTAATTTGAGAGTATCCACACGTAGCTTTATTGCGTGATTCCAGAACTGCTCGTATTTTCTCTCACCTAAGGCTTTGTCCTTGAAGTACTCAGTATCCTTTAGAAGATCCACTACTGGTGGCACGTCCTGCGGCCTACCCAACTGGCGCATTACCCAAGAAGGACTGTATGGTCTAGTGCAATTGAGCTCTAACATAACTAGAAGAAGTTGCATCTGACAACCAAATAAGATTATCTTTCGTCGAAGCCACAGATAAGTCCACAAAATATTATCCTCGGTTCTTGAATCAAGAAATTCAATCCAAGCATCGACTCCCACGTGTAGCGATAATTTATTAATGCGCAACCTGAGGTCCATGGTTTATATTCGATTGGGAACACAACGATCAACCACGTCTGGTCTAACTAAAGAAGGCGTATGCAAATGCTCCATCATCCACAACTGCAATATCAGGTTAACACCCTCAAAAAATCTCATTCCCCCCTTCACTTCACTTCAAGCCTTATATATCTCTGTTAAGATCATAGGTATGATAGTGAACTTGTCCTTTTGATTAGTGACCTTGTCCTTTTGATTAGCAACATTGTCCTTTTGATCTTTAAGAAATAGAGCCATCACCACAGATTGCAAATGTGTATTAATACCCATTTCTTCTAGCAGAAACACTAGAGTGCCTAACAGAGTGAGGGTGAAGACTTCAAGACGCTCTTTTTCCCACTTCTGCTTAGTCATAGAAAATTCATCCCAAAAGTGGTCAAAACCTTCCGAGGACCCAAATCTAGCTAATAAAAAGTCCAAGGAAATCCATGATTGATTCAGACAACCCAAATCTCCGTTGTTACTCTTTAAACCACATCCTTGTAGAAACCTATTTTTCGAGTGATTCCGAGCTCGGATCATACTTTTGTCAATATAAGGCAAATGAAACAGACCAGAAAATTCTGCCAAAGTAGGTGTCATTTAACACTTTCCAAACCTAAACACCAAATTACTAGGATCTCAAAAGGTCAACACAACATCTATTAGATCTGAACGGGGTGGGACATGCAGAAGTTCCGTAAGATCACCTAATATCTTAATTAGCTCTTGCTTGTCAGCGTAGTTAAACGTGCCCCACCACTTGATTAACTTTTTGGGCACTTTGGAAACCATCAAAACTCTAGACCATGTATGCTTCATCCTGTAATAACAATCCAAACTTACAACTCAAAATTCAAAACAAGACAAAGAACTCCCAACCCTCGGGACTTTATCTTAGAAAAATATCGTGAGACATGGAGGGACAGACCGGTATAGAACTTAAATCTACCGAACAGTACCGCCAAATAAAAGCTGCCTACTTGGCGAGAATCAATTGACAACACTAGATTATGAGGAGAAAAACCCTGCTAAGATGGAGGCAAAGACCAAAGTAAAAAGATTACCGGACCCGCCGAGGGTTGCCTACGTATCCCGCCTCGAGGGACGAGAATCAGGTACGCATAGTTCGCCCAGATTAGACAATTAAGAACCAAAACAAACTAAGGTGAACTAGAGAGCCGGTATTACATACGGACGATGAAAATAAAATCTTTTTGGGTTTTTAATAGACACTTTGCATAAAATGACACCACTATGAAATTAAAATCTTTTTGGTGTTTTCGTACAAATTTTTTTTTTTTTTAGAAAATAAGTACGAAAGCTAAAAGTTTTTTTTTCTAAGTTTTTGGGATTGTGAAAAACAAAAGCCATAAAGAACTCTAAAAACTATGACACTCTTTTTTTTTTCTATTTTCTTTTCATTACTCACACACTTTACTTCTAACACTTGTTTTCCCCAAATCAGTCCTTCAAATGACCATGTTACCCTAAAAAATGCAACATTTAGCACGTTGAGATACTTTAGAGGTGAGTTTCCTATGACGGACCAAGTGGGCCCCGCTAAGTCTTGACATGATGCATATAAGCATGACCTGAAGGCTGACCTCGCTGGGGTTCACTAAAAAGGCTGTTCGAGAGAGCGTATGGTCGATAGTAGCTGCGACAGCTTTCCACCTACTCCATACAACCCAATGGCTCCCCCATCCTAAAATAAGGGTGACTCAACAATAGGTCGTGTACACACGTGTACTACAGACTTGTTGCAGAAAGAATGACTCGGGTTATGTACATGATGCCAGATATAAAGCGGTAACACATAAAAATAAAACTGTAAACAAAGAGCACATAGGCACTCACCAATGATAAAAAA
>NC_061114.1:92040126-92252096 GCF_002878395.1 Capsicum annuum | reverse complement strand
ATAGGAACACAACCTACATCTACCCCAAAATCCAGAAGTTGTTGTTTGATCCATAACAATTGAGCACAGCATGACCCAGCAGTAACGTATTCAACCTCAGCAGTAGATAAAGCTACTGAATTTTGCTTCTTTATGGATCGGGTAATCAAACATGATCCTAAGAAGTGTGTCATACCTGTAGTGTTTTTCCTGTCCACCAAATATCCTGCATAATCAACATCAGAGTATCCTACCAAATTAAAGTTACTACCTTTGGGATTCCACAACCCAAGATCACCAGTTTCTTTCAAATATCTGAAGATTCTTTTTACAGACTTCAGATGGGATTTTTTTGGATTAGCTTGAAACCTTGCAAACAGTCCTACACGAAACACAATGTCAGGTCTGCTTGCTGTGAGATACAATAAGGATCCTATCATACCTCTATACAGTTTTTGTTCTACATCAGAACCTGTTTCATCCAGATCAAGTTTTGTGCAGTGGCAATGAGAGTACTTATTTCTTTGGTTTCCTCCATGGAGAATTTCTTGAGATGTTTTTTGATATACTTTTGTTGATGAATCATTGTTCCTAATGCTGACTGTTTTATTTGAAAACTCAGGAAGTAATTCAGCTCTCCCATCATTCTCATTTCAAACTCACAACTAATGAGTTTAGCAAAGTCATGAGTCATATTCATGTTGGTTGAGCCAAAAATAATGTCTTCCACATACACCTACACAATTAACAAATCCTTTCCATTACTTTTTAAGAAAAAAGTATTGTTAATTTTACCTCTGGTGTGTCCATGCTCAAGCAGAAACTTTGATAATCTCTTATACTAGGACCTTGGTGCTTGTTTCAACCCATACAAAGCCTTATCCAGCTTGTACACATGATCTGGAAACTCTCTGCTTTTAAATCCTAGAGGTTGCTTCACATAAACCTCTTCTTTGAGAATGTCATTTAGGAATGCACTCTTCACATCCATCTGGTATAAAATAAACTCCATGTAAGAGGCAAAGGCAACCAACAATCTTATGGCTTCAAGTCTTACTACAGGAGCAAAAGTCTCATCAAATTCAATTCCTTCTTCTTGGTTGTATCCTTGAACCACCAGTCTTGCCTTATTTCTTGTGACTGTTCCATGCTCATCAACTTTATTTCTGTACACCCATTTAGTCCTAATGACTGATCTATTCCTTGGAAGAGAAACTAAATACCATACTTTGCTTTTCTCAAACTGATTCAATTCATCCTACATGGCTATGATCCAATCAACATCAAGCAATGCCTCACTTACTTTCTTTGGCTCTATTTTTGACAAGAATTCCTTGAATGCACACATACTTCTCAATCCAGATCTTGTGGTGATTCCAGATGTGAGATCAGTAAGTACATTCTCAATGGGGTGCTAACCTTGATAGTTGTATCCTTTTGGGATCAAGCCTGGTGAGCTGCTTGGATCACTGCTAATGTTCTGATGTAAAGTAGTTGATGGGTCAATTCCCCCTAACACTGTGCCTTCATCTTCAGTTCCCCCTGTGAAAGTACCTCTGTGAAAATGCCCTCAAGTTTGACTGCTTCAGTCGATGGAACATGTTCTGTAACCTGTTCCTCAGTGTCTCTTTCTTCCTGCAAGTTAGTTTTAACACAAAACTCATCAAAAATCACATGTATGCTTTCTTCAACACAACTAGTTCTGTTGTTTAAAACTCTGTAAGCTTTACTATAAAGTGAATAACCTAAAAAGATTTCCTCATCACTTTTGGCATCAAATTTTCCCAAATTATCCTTACCATTATTATATATGAAACATTTGCAACCAAAAGTTCTAATGTGAGAAATGTTAGGCTTTCTACCTTTGAGTAATTCATAGGGAGTCTTTTCTAACATGGGTCTGATTATGCATCTGTTTGTGATATATGCTGCAGTACTTATTGCCTCAGCCCATAGGTTTTTAGCAATATTTGCTGTAGGCATCATTGTTCTAGCCATATCTTCCAAGATTTTGTTCTTCCTTTCCACCACTTCATTTTGTTGTGGAGTTCTAGGAGCTGAGAAGTTATGATCTATTCCATTTGATGAACAAAAATCTAAGAATTTTGCATTATCAAATTCTGTTCCATGGTCAGACCTTTTGGAAACTAATGAAGTGCCTAGTTTCTTTTCTATTTTCTTAATGAAGATTTCAAAGATATCAAAGGCATCTTCTTGAGAGGCTAGAAACAAAGTCTAGGTGAACCTGGAATAATCATCAACAATTACAAAAATATACCTTTTTCCACCTCTGTTTTATTGTCGCATTGGTCCACACAAGTCCATATGAACCAGGTCAAGACATTTGGTAGTGCTAGCATGGATCTTTGACTTGAAAGAGGATTTTACCTGCTTCCCTCTTACACATGTACTACATAACTTTTCTTCTTTAAATTTGGTCTTGGGTAGTCCCAATACTATGTCTTTGGAGGAAAGTATGTTCAGTTGTTTCAGACTTACATGTCCAAGTCTTCTGTGCCAAAGGAGGGGATCAGTTTCTATTGCACTTAGACAAGTCAACTCAGGTCCTGATATTGCCATTATGTCTGCTTTGTACACATTTCTGTATCTCCTTGCAGTAAGCACAATTTCTTTGGTGTCCATCCTTTTAACTTTAACACCTAGAGCAGTGAAAATTACTTTATTACCTTTGTCACGCAATTGTGAAATGCTTAGTAGGTTATGCTTCAGTCCTTCCACAAGATAAACATCCTCCACAACTTTTGACTCAGATGAGCCAATTTTTTCAACTCCAGTTATGATTCTCCTTTTTTCATTTCCAAAAGAGACTCTCCTACTATCTATTTTGGAAAGTGAAAGGAACTTTTACTTGTCACCAGTCATATGTCTTGAGCAAACACTATCTAGGTACTAGTGCCTTTTGTTTCCCTTCACCTTCTCCTGCACAAGAAATTAATGGTTAGACTTAGGAATCCAGACAAGCTTGGGTCCTGTTTTGTTAGTAAAAGGATGAATTAAATTCCTTCTAGTCCAAGCAGGAAGCAAGTAGACTGACTTGTTTCTCAGACTAATTTTAGTGTTTGTTTTCTTGGTCTGAGAAAGTTTGGTTTCCAGGTTCAGACTTCGATATCTGCTTTTAGCAGCCATAGGAAATTCAGTAGTAGGATGTCCAAGATTGCCACAAATATAGCATAAGTCTTGAAGATTATCAACTTCTTTATAAAAACCCAAGCCTGCTTTTTCATTGTGATTTCTTTTACCAAGCTGATGAACAATTCTTGAAGAATTTGTCCATCTGCTTGACTTTTCTAGATCCAATTTTAATCTTGCTACCTCTTGACTCATCCTATTTATCTTTTCAGTCAAGTCATAACATTCTTGTTTGTACTTAGTTAACTCAAGTTCAGCCTTTTTCCCATGATTAGTGAGAGTCAGTTTAAGGATTTAAGACTTAAGATCATTATTTGAGGACTCAAGCTATGTAATTTGTTCCTTGAGAGTGTAATTTTCTTTGTCAACATTTTGCTTGCAAACTTTAAAGTCAATGAAATCAAATTTAAGACTTGCAAGACTGTTGAACAATTCATCCCTATCAGAAGTTAATTCTTGGAAATTTTCAATTAAATAACTCATCAAGGAAACAAGTTTAGTTTTAGAAAAAAAATGCAGTTTTTCTTTTAGTTCAAGTAAACTTACCTCAGAAGCATCATCTTCTTCCTCAATGTCTGAGTCTCCAAAAGCCATAAATGTTGTCTTATCAACTCCATCATCATCATTATCAGAGTCAGATCCCCATGCAGTTATCATGGTATCTTCTTTCTTTTCCTTCCTCCTAGCCTTTTGTTCTTTTTCAACTCTTTCCTTCCTCCATTCTATTTCCCAGAGAGGACATTCTCTGATCTGATGATCAGTCTTTCCACACTTGTAACATCCATTTAGATTATCATTGGAACGCTTCTTGCTACCTGTTCCTTTTTTCTTCTTAAAAAACTTGCTGAAGTTTTTTGTTATGAAGGCAATTTGTTCCTTATCCAGTTCAATCTCTTCATCACTATCAGAAGCCTTCAAGGCCAAGATTTTTTCAGAAGCCTTTTGTTCCTTAATTCCATCAACTTCCATTTCATAGGTTCTTAAATTCCCTACTAGTTCATCCAAAGTCATACCTCTGAGATCCTTATTTACTTCCCTGATTGCAGTGACTTTAACATTTCATTTTGACTTTGGTAGCACCCTCAGAACCTTCTGTACTTGTTCTTCTTCAGTGATGACTTTTCCCAAGGAGGTTAACTCATTTGTTAGAGTAGTAAGTCTTGTCATCATATTATGCAAAGATTCATTTTTCTTCATCTTAAACGCTTCATATTCAGTAAAAAGGAGAGAGATCCTGAATTTCCTTACCTGAAAGGTACCTTCATGGGGATTTACTAAGGCATCCCATATTTTCTTAGCATGGTACAAGTAGATATTCTATTGTATTCAGCAGGTCCTAGACCACAGACTAGTATATTCTTTGCCTTATCATTTTTCTTTAAAGCCAAAAGATCATCAGCAGTAAACTCACTCCTTATTTTCTTGACTTGCACACCATTTTCTGTATTTATAGGGATAGTAGGACCTTCAGTGATTCTATCCCATAATTCATAGTCTTCTCCTTGAATAAACATCTCCATCCTGACTTTTCACTAGATGAAATGAGTACCATCAAAGAGTGAGGGTTTAGTAGTGGATTGACCTTCACTGTGCCCAGTAGGAGGTGTGCAATTCATCATAATGATCTGATCTTAGGAGCAAACCTTATTTAAGACAACCGGCTTTGATACCACTTGTTAGAGTATGATTCCTACTGATTGCCTATCTGTGGAACAAGTAAGTATACGTGGCTCACAGAAGTAAAAATTGAACACAGTAATTTTTACGTGGAAAACGCCCGGCTCAAAAAGGTGTAAAAAATCACGACCTGTACCTCTACAAGATTTAACCTTAATCTTCACTATAACTTTGAGCCTCAATAATCAACACAATTACAAGACTTCTTGTAAACAAGTAATTAAAACTTCTAATTCCTATTACTACAAAAAGCACAAATCTTCCCAAGATAAGTGTTCCCAAGTCTTCGAGTTTCCTAACTTGAAGACGTGATTCCTAACTCAGCTTATAGAATACTAAGACTAGAAAAATTTACTCATTACAACTCAAGAACCTTCCTATTACAAGTAGTCTAAAACATACTAAGTGAGAACTAGGTTCTTCTTCAAGTTGGTGAACGATTTTGCTGATTGCTGATTTTCTTATCAGTGCTTGATCGTTATTTGAATGCAGCTTGTCGTCTATATATGCTCCCTCAGATGCAGTCCTTTTTCTTCTTTACTTGTATTTCTGTAGGACTCTTTCAAGTAACTCACTCCTTGTTGTAACCATATCTCCTTCTTCTAAATTGAGTAGGACTCTTTTGCTTTATCCTTCTGCCTTGTAGACTTCTTGATCTACTCAAACTCTAACTGCTCCAATTATCTTCATATAGCCGTGTGAACATCCTTTGCTTATCCATGTGTTGACAGCTTATGTAATAATTTTAGCATGTAATGATTTCAGCATGCACTCCATATGTCCGAAGCAGTTTCACTTATATGGACCAGATTGGACAACATGTTTCATTCATCTGTCTATCATCAAAACTTCTCATGCCCTAACATATATATATAACTCAATAAAAAAGTGAGTTTTATAAATTTTATTCATACTAGTTTAACCGTATGTGCCTCGCACATATAACGTTTGATTATTTAAAATTAAATAATTGTATCTTTTTTGAAATTTTTTAATAAAGTGTAAAAAGTTCAAATCATTTTTCAAAGAACTTTCACACTTTTAATATACTAATGTAAACACAAAACATATATTTTACCACCAGAAGTTTTCAGTGGTTGATGGATCATCAATTTTGCATTTGTCATGTATTAACTCTTTCTCTTGCTGTCCAAGGCTAAGAGAGATGCATCAATTTGAACCATAGTTGTGGTACAATAATTTTTTTTAATAATTCAATTTTTTTTTTATTTTTAAAGTCAAATCTTTACACTATAATCTTTACACTATCGTTGATTACATTCTTATTACGTATTTAAAACTTTTAAAAATTTGGCACTTCTTAAATTTTTCTTATTCTAACGCTTTTATATTCATTTTTAGTTTTTCTAAATCTTCTGAAAATTAAATTTAGCTGATTTAGAAGTCTTAAACTATTGGAAAAAGTAAATGGCTTCTTATAAGGAAAGGTTTTACCATAAATATATTTAATTAATTTTCAATCTTTAAATATTAGAAAAAATAGTGAAAAGACGATTTTGTCTAAAGTAAAAACTTTTAATGGACGACAAAAAGTTCAAACAATATTTTTAAGGTCCTTCACACTTTTAATATATTATAGATATAAATAGATATAGATTATAAATATAGATTATTGATTATAGATAGATAACTCACAAAAATGTGAGTTTTATGTATAGCTCATTTTTTTTTTTGTAAGTTATGTACAAATAAAAAGGATAACCCACTTAAAAAGTGAGTTATACACTTTTTATAAAGATGCCATAAAAAAAAGGTATAACTCTATTTTAGTGAGTTATGCTTATATTAGTACCACTTTATATATATGATAGATTTTGATACTTTTTTAAAATGAGCGGCCTATTTAGGTCGTGAGCACTCTTTTAAATCCATTTTTAGAAAAATATATTGTTATGATAGTTCTTAAATTTTTATGGGGTATTACAATTAAAAAAAAGATTTTAATAAATTCCGCATGTCTTTATTTCAACAACAAATTTCTATATTTTTTTTTTTTTTATTAAATCAAAACCAGGAAACAACTATGATGGAGGAAGTATTTGTTTCATATGGTCATTTTGGTTAAACTTGTGTTGACGACATGCTTCGCTAATCTTTTCCTTAACTAACATGTGGTCCATATATTTTGTAAATGGTTTTTATTTTATATTTATATTAATTTACATAATGAAAATGTGATCATGATTTAGAAAGTTTCTTAATTGAGAGATTTTAAGGATTGCATATTTTCTTTCATGAGTAATCTAAATAATAGTGTCACCACCAAAGAATTTGGTGTAGTGGATAGGGTTGTTACTCCCTTAACTAGAGGTTTTGGGTTCGAGCTTTGAGTATGAAAAAATTCTTGGTAGGAAGAGCTATCCTCGAATGGAGTTCTGTCCGGCACAAATTCGGATTAGTCGGACCCAAATATGAATATCGGACATCGGATACAAAATCAAAAAAAATAAAAATAACAGTGTCAGTTCCAGAATTGGCCGAATACTAACTTAATTTGCTTTTGTTTTTTTGACACCTTCAAAAAACAAATCATAAATTATACTACAGTCATATTAGGTAAGATTAAAGAAACGTGATTTGTCAGTGTATCTGATATGTGTTTTTCGTGTGCGTCAAATGAGGGCGATAGCTTAAATTTGGAGAGATACGTTATTACAATAAAATAGATGGAGTTAATAAATAAATTGAGTTAAAATAAATCAAAAATAAAAACTTAATTTGCTGAATTCTTATTAAGTTTTACATAGTTATGTGTTCTTGTATAGACTTTTATTACCTAAAGAAATTATCTTTTTTATTATGATTATATATTTAATATAATCTACCAAACAAACAATTATATTTTGAAAATAATTTGATAAATTTTTTCATAGATCAATTTGACTTTAATATCATTTTTTTTTCCGGCTAAAATGGATTGAGTTGCTAAGCTACTAATAAATAGGCATATCAGCTTAAATAGATTGATCGGATCATATTCTTATAAGTTAATTTTATCACCTCTAATTTTTATTTTTTAAAAAAAAAAAAAATATTTTTGACATTTCTGAGGCGTGCTTGCAATCCCTATCCCATTATCCAAGCAGGTCGGCCACCCAAATTTCACTAATTCGGTGTTATCATGAATTACATCAAAGTTTTTAACATTTACAAGACGTTGATAGTAATTAGCATATTTGTCCTTATACACGTTGTCGTTGGACCAATATTTAATTTTGAGATCGATGTTGAGGAAAATAAAAAAGATTGAATTAATTTTTAGAGTTTAAACTGCAATGAGCCTATTCAAATTTAACATTTTGGCCCTATTATACGTCTGCGGAGGCAAATATCTGCGGCGCTTCTATAGGCTATGATTGTTCTCCAAGGAAATTTCATGTAGCTAATTAATCCACTGTTCTTCTTAATGTCAGAATTATATAACACTTCCTATTCCATAATTATGTTCTTTTTAATTTCAAAGGTTTATATTGAAGAATACCTATGTTCCTTCCCATTTCAATTTCATTTTATTTTAGTTCATGACTTGTTTGGTTACATTTTATTTTCTTTTTAAAATTACATTAATAGAACATCTTTCAGATAAATATATTCATTCTTCTAGTTTAAGGAGCTCTTAATATGTTGGAATGTAACGCCTTGACTTTTAAATTGAAGCAAATTCTTCCCTAGAAATGGCATCATTATCAAAAAGAAGAAGTTAATCAATCTTATTAAAAAGAGAAATAGCATAAATCGAATAATCTAAAATAAATTGACAAAATAAAAAAAATGAAAAATCAACTTAATTGATTTGATTTTGTTCTTGTATTTTAAAACTGACTTAGTTAATTTTATTTTCTTTTAGATAAAAATCAATCCTAACTGAAGCATAAAAACCAATACATCGAAAGTTTGGATAAGAGCAAAAAGCATAGCAGAAAGTCATCATTATTCATGAAGCACTTAAAGTCACCTAGGAGACGAGAAGAAATTAATAAAAAGTAGTTAAGTCATCTCAGGCTTACTCATTCCTAGAAAGCACATGTGTAGTTGCAAAAATAAAATAACGTAATTCTAAAATGTTGGCCCAACAAGTTGTTGTGATACCTTTATGGTAGAAAAGTTGGAGGGGTCTATTAAAGTTCTCTCTATGTGTTATCTAACAAGTAACACCTTAGTTCATGGCAATTATCATGGCCAGGAAAAAGTGACCGATATACATATGTGTTAGCTTAGGTTTGGTGGCACCTCTTTAACCATATCCAAATTTGCACCGACCAAATGACTAATATATCTCCAAAGATGACATGATATTGAGTATGCTTTAATCAAAACTTTTTAGCTTCGAAATAAGCTTTTTAATCCTTTTAAAATAATTGCACTTTCCTTATAGAGTGAAAGGTAAGGGATTATTGACACATAGTTGAGTTAGTTGAGTAGGTGATCTTTCAAATGAGGGGTTACAAGATCGAAATCTCATGCTTTTTAGGTCAAGCTCATCATAAGAGGCTTGTCAAGCTCTTTTTTTTTTTCTAATTTTTTCCATGGGACTTGTCTAGCTCGATTTATCTCTCAGTATAGTTTGTGGCTATTAAAACAAACTTTCACTATACACACATTCAGTGGATAGCGCTTGCATGGAAGTTTCTTGTAAATTAAAAAAGAAAGTTAAGGGATTCTATTGGAGCTCATCTTGTTAACTAAATGTACGTACATTGCGCAAACCTAATGTTAGGCAAATCAAATGTAAGGTAGATTAGAGTAGGAAATAAATTAAATGTTCCATATATGCCAAGCTTTCCCTTTTATAGTTTTCACTACTATATTGTTAGATCCAAGGTTTTATAGCCTTTAAAACGAATATAATATGTGGCCACATGGCAGTATTTGGCTGATAGATGATGAATGTTTATTTTTTATCCTGAATTTTAATTTAATTGATAATTGGATTATGGATATATGAAACTAAAGACCTGAAACATTAGTCAAAATATTACTACAATATTTCATCCTCTTCTATTTTTTAGGGGAGATATATGTAACAAAAGTTAGAAACTACTGTACATAATATATATATTAGGGATAAAAAGAACAATTATGCAATATCATAGAATTTGTATGCCTTTCAAAATTTAAAGAATAGAAATAACGAAAATACATACATGTAATATTTTAAATTAGAAGGTAGATAATCTTTGCAAGGACAAAGTTGCATTTCCATAGATGTTGAGTTTATTTATAGGGAATCTTTGGGTCTTAACTTATTTTTGTAATGGTTGAATAATGTTGGATGCTGATGTAACTAATCAGTTGTGTCTTTCCTGGATTTTAGGCACTGAAAGTCAAGGTCAAGCTTTTTATCGTTTTATATTACTATTCAATAATTCAATATATGGTCTCTTTCGGTCTCATGAGGGCGGAATATATATATTAATAGAAATTAAAGTTATGAGATTCGTTTCATCCAATAAAATAAAAAAATATTCAAGAAGATTTGATGATAAATCGAGAAAAGATTACTCCACTGCAAAAGTGACACCTACAAAGGACGCTATTCATTTGTTACAGTTGATATGTCAATACAATAAGACCTTTTATTGAAAAAATTTCAGAAATAGGGTCTTATAACTTTTATAATAATAGTTTTATAATTATAAAGATAGTAAATTATATTTTGTATTTAAATAAACTATTGCTATATAAATATATATATATAACAAGATTTACTGTCCTTATGTTACTCAAATTAATTGAGTTAAATAAGGAATAATTATCTCATCTAATTAAAATTTTATAAATTACACTTATTTAAATTAGTAGATTTTTTTCCAAATCAAACTCAAATATGAAGATTATTATTTTCGTGATCTTCAAAATTTCAAAATATTATTCTCTTATATCTCTAACTATTTTTTCTTGTTAGTTTTTTTTTTTTATCTTTTTTTATTTTAATTTTTTTTTCTTTCCACTTTATTTTCTCTCTTCTACTTGTCTTTTTTTTTTCCTTTTTCATTTATTTTTTTTCTTTTTTTTTCTTTTTTTTTCCTTTTCTCATATTTTTTTGTTTTCTTCTTCTTTTTTTTTCTTAAATTTTTTTTCGCTTTTGTTTTTACACTTCTATTTCTAGTTTCTATTTCTCTTTCTTTTTATTTCCTTTTTCACTTTTTTTTTGAATTTTTATTTTTCGCTTTTTTTTTCTATTTTTTTCTATTTTTTTTTACTCTTCTATCTCTATCTTTTGTTTTTAAAATATAAATATCTATATCATATATACATATTCAAAAAATATAAAAAATAAATAGATATACAGATCTGCATATGTATTTACGGTAAAAAACATATATATATATATATATATATATATATATATATATATATATATATCTGCATATGTATTTACAGAAATACATATCAGACTCACATGTATATATAAGCATATAGGACACAAAATCTCTATAACAAAAATGACAATTTATACATATACATATAGGTAATAAAAAAATACATTATACATGTCTTAAGCAGTAAAAGAAAACAAATAAGTACATATGTTACCCTCTAAAATGACATAGTATGTACAGTTCAAAAACAAATTTAACACCGTATAAAATACATATAGCTCTACATATATATTTACAGAATACATACCTGATTCATATGTATATTCTTATTTTATATGAGTCAACTTTGTATTTCGCAAATACGTATGAAGATATATAGTATAGTTATGTTTGTTACTGTTTAATATGAATATGATATGCATTTCGTAAATACATATGTATATTTTGTACTGTAAATACATATTCAGATCTGTATGACAATGTATTTTGTATGTTTTTTTGAATATATGTATGTGATATACATATTTGTCTTTTCAAAATAAAAGTTAGAGATAGAGTAAAAAAACAAAAAAAAAAACAAAAAGAAAAAAAACAAAAAAACAAAAAAAGAGCAGTGAAAAAGAAAAAAAAGGAAGAAAGAGAAATAGGAGTGTAAAAAAAAAGGAAGAAAACGTTAGAATAAAAAAAGATATGAGAAAGGAAAGAAAAACGAAAAAGAAAAAAAAAAGAAATAGAAGAGAGAAAATAAAGTAGAAAGAAAAAAATGAAAAAGAAAAAGAAATCAAAATAAAAAATAAAATGATAAAAGATAAGACGACAATAAAACTAACAAGAAAAAAAAGATAGAGATATAAGAGAGTAAAAGATAGTAAGGATGTTTTATGTTGAAATTATCATGGAGATAATTATCTTCAAATATATAAAAAAAAAAGAGGAATAGAAGAGAAAATAAAGTGAAAATAAAAAAATAAAAATGAAATAAAATAAAAAAATAAAATGATAAAAAAAATAAGATGAAAAAAAAGGATAAAAGATATGACTACATTTGTGGGAGGTGAAATAATGGAGCGAAAAGAGGAAAATATAAAATAGTGAGAGTAAATCATGCACTTGCTTAATTAATGAGTAAAATAGTATTACTCTTTTTATAAATTGTAATTTTATAAAAATATTATTATTTATTATAATTATAATCTTAACTGTAATTTTATAAAAATATTACTATTTATTGTAATTATAATTTTAAGTATCATACTTTCTCTTTCTCTGATTTACTTTCATCTTGTTAATTTGTAAGCATTTTTCTTCTATTTTGAGATGATTTTGTTGGAATGAAGCATGTGTTTTAGGCCATGTCTTTTGTCGTCATTGCAGTCGAGAATTGTCTACTCCACTCAAGTTAAAAGTTTATGCTAATTGGGATTGGTATCTTTCCGGAGTCCCCTCGTGGCGAAGAAATTCTGGTATAGCATGATGGTGAAATCAATATGTCCATAACAAACAAAAACCAAACCCATATTGGAGGAATAGTCAAAATGTGTGGATGGAAGTCTCTATGATTTGTACCTTTCAATTGCCTCATCATTGTCTTTTTTCTTTTCTTCTTTTTGCTAACTCGAGCATTTTAGTTGTCACACTCCGCAGTAAAAATATATTAATGAGAGTTTATATAGCCAAGAGTAATATGATCGGTAAGAATTTTTTTAGTAAACTCTAATTTGTTGGAGTTGTTGCCTATGTAGTTATTATTGTTGATCGATGCTGATCATTTTGGATGCATATATATAAAGTTCATGATAATGATTATTTCTTAATTATCGAGATTGAAAAATGGCCATTTAATGAATTAACTTTATATATCAATTTTTCGCTAAAGAAGACAGATTTAATTTGTAATTTTGTAGTATAAACCAACTACGACAAAAAGTAATTCTTCTACTTGAACCTTATTTGAGGGCATTAACATAATCGTCATGTATAGAGGAAGTAGTATATACGTAGTAGGATAGAAGTATCATTAATGATTAGCACAATCATTTTAGACAAAATACAGTGACTTCTCGGAAGATGAGTTGCGTGCACAGGCCGCCCTCCAAGATCATCCACATCTAGCAATCATAACCTGCATATTAAATTATTTAGGCATAATATATGAAACATGTTCTTTAACTTGGCTTCATTTGATATTTATATTCTTCAATTTTGGGTGTGCAGATGAGATATCTAAACTTGTATAAAGTAAAATTAAACATGCACATGCATCCTAGCTACATGGCAAATCAATTGAAGAACATAGATTTCCAGATGAGGTCAAGTAAAATAGAGCGTTCATATGTTGTGACTTAAATTTAATACAACATCATGATCATGAGTCAATTATCATTTGACAGGAGTTCATGAGATTTAGGTTGACAAAGCCATGTTAGTATTTGGTTTTGAAACGACCAGTCACGCATTAAGAGTTAAATGGGGCAGCAATTAGATGATTCAGCTTGTACTCCATTGTCCAAAATGCAGGCAAAAGGGGTTCTTGCAAACAATCAAAAACTACGACTGCATTGCAAAAATAGAAACGTCGAGAGGGATACTATTAACTGACACATCAATAAAGCTAGCCGAACGCGTAGCGTATCGTCGCACCACTTTGGGATCATTCAGCTTAATTAGGTCTGACCCAAGACCATAACCAAAAAAAAAAGAAGAAAAAACTAGCTACCAACTTCGTCATTAAATTGCTCATAACCAGGGGCGGCACCAGGTGAGCCGAGGAGGTCCATTCAAACTTACTTTGGAAATTGTTTATGCATGTTTATAATTATTTTTTAGGTATATATATATAGTAAATGGTGAACCCCTTTGGCCTCTTCTTGCGTTTATTTCTTCTTATTTTGAACTCTTTCGTAAAAATTTTAGCTCCACCAATATATGACAACTGACATAACTTTTTGAGTTTACTACTAGCTAATCTGTCATCAAATTAAATAAAATTAGCAAAGAATTCTGTTGTTTAACTAAAAAGAAAATCATAACTAATTTCTGTTCTTTTGGTAGGGGTCGGAATTGCTTGAAGATTGTGAGATGAATGGACCAACCTTTGATACCTATAGCCTGGACCAGCCACAACAATCTCTCACGAAACAAATATTCGTAGACCAACACAGCTCACAACTTGTTCATATTATCGGAAACAACCAATTTACAACGACGTCCCGTTACAGTGGTCGTGCTCTTTTGACCTCGCTGCTCCATGCACATATTTGACTTTAATTTTGACATTAAAGTTTTGCCTATAGGGATAATTTTAAGTTTTGATTTTTGACATTAAAGTTTTGCCTATGGATATCAAAAATTTAAGACCAATACCTATTTTTAATTAAGATCATTAGGTATAATTTTGTGATGGAAACCCCACCCAAGACTCAAGAAACTGATAGCCACAAAATTATGTCTCTTTTTTTTTAATTTTTAATTTAAAAAATTATTACTAACACTTAGTACTGACATTTTAAAATAATTCTAATTTGGCATTAATTGAGCATATTATTGTTATTATTATATATGAAAGAAGAAGAAAATGGGGTTTCAGAAAACTTTCCAGCATCAAATGAGTCAAATATCCACTTCAGCCTAATTCAATATAATCTTCCTACTGGCTCGTGTATTTTGAGAGGGGCTTGACCATCACACATAATACTTAATTATATAAATGAATTTGTGGAAGTTTTCTATGGAGTGCATATACAATAAAAAACTTTAGTTCCAGTCATCAAAGCAACTCAAATAATTGGTATTGGCTACTTAGTTAATTAGTGATGGAACCAAATCAAAATGGATAATTTACAATCATTAGAAAATTACTCCACCTAAAGAGTATGTACGACTCACTTGAGAGAATAGATTGACATGCTTTGAATGTAAGCATGAATAATCATTACTAATTGAACTTCAGGTTTACAATCCTTTGAGTCAAAAAGGCGAACTTGGAACCAAAATAAGTCAAGAAATTAAAAAATTGATCAAAATAGACCACCTATTTTAAAAATTACCAAAATAAGCTAAACGTAATAAATTATTACGTTTTTCACCTTTTTCTTAACGATCAACTAACGGAGTTGACTTTTTATAAAACGTAAAAATTTGTTACGTTTTACATATTTATTTGTAAAACGTAATAATTTTTACGTTTTATGAAAAGAATTTGTAATACGTAACAAATTCTTACATTTACACAATTTTCAAAATAAAGCGTGACAGTGTTTTGTCACATCAGAATTAAAAAACTTTTGTGCCAAAAACGTAACAATTACTTACGTATTTAATTTTTTGAAAATTTGACTCTTAAGTCATGACCCGTGCTCCTTCCAACCCCCAACCCCAACTTTCTTTTTCTCTATTCTCTTTACTCTTTCTTTGTTTATTGTTTTTTCACACACTTTTATCCAAATAATTTATTTTTTCTCTCGATAATAAATTTTTACGTTTTACATAAAAACTTTTAAAAAAAAAAAAGTAGCAATTAACTCATGAACTTAGCACTTTCTTTATATTTATTCTATATACAAAAATAACCGCTTTTATCCTTAAGGATCCGATTTCTCTCTAAAAATATTACACTTTTGAGTTTTCTTCTACTCCAAAACAGTGAAATATTAAATTTTCGTCAATCAAATATGATATTATCTAAAAGAATTATATTTTTTTTTCTGTTAAAAATATGAAATAATTTTTCCGTTTAGTGTTTCATTGTAGTTTTCGATTAGTGTTTCGATTAAGATATGAAGGAGACTCACATGCATAAATACGTTTCTTATTAGAATTAATGGAGTAAAAAATTTAATTTAATTTAGGGGTGTACAAAAATCGTACCCATAAAAATGTTATTAATTTATCATTAATAACGATAAATCAATAATTTAAAAAAATAACGATAAATCAGTAACATTTTTATCGGTATGATTTTTGTACACCCCTAAATTAAATTTAATTTTTTACTTCATTAATTCTAATAAGAAATATATTTGTGCATGTGAGTCTCCTCCATACCTTAATCGAAACACTAATCGAAAACTCAACGAAACACTAAACGGAAAAATTAATTCATATTTTTAATACACAGAAAAATATAATTCTTTTAGATAATATCATATTTGATCGATAAAAATTCAACATTTTATTATTTTGGAGTAGAGAAAAACTTAAAAGTATAATTTTTTTTAGAGAGAAATCGAATACTTAAGGATAGAAGCGGTTATTTTTTGATATAGAATAAATATAAAGAAAGTGTTAAGTTCATGAGATAATTGATACTTCTCTTTTTTATCATTTTTAAGTTTTTATGTAAAACGTAAAAATTTATTACAGAGAAAAAAAATAAATTATTTGGATAAAAGTGTGTGAAAAAACAATAAACAAAGAAAGAGGAAATAGAATAGAGAAAAAGAAAGTTGGGGTTGGGGGTTGGGAGGGGCACGGTTCATGACTTAAAAGTCAAATTTTCAAAAAGTTAAATACGTAAGTAATTGTTAAGTTTTTGGCACAAAAGTTTTTTAATCTTGATGTAACAAAACACTGTCATCTTTATTTTGAAAATTGTGTAAAACATAAGAATTTTTTATGTATTATAAATTTTTTTCATAAAACGTAAAAAATTATTACGTTTTACAAATAAATATATAAAACGTAACAAATTCTTACGTTTTATAAAAAGTCAACTCCATTAGTTGATCATTAAGAAAAAAGTGAAAAACGTAATAATTTATTACGTTTAGCCTATTTTGGTATCTTTTTAAATAGGTGGCCTATTTTGATCACTTTTTTAATTTCTTGGCTTATTTTGATTTCGAGTTTCAAAAAGGCCATCATAAATCAAAAGTTAGTGGAAAATCAGTAGTTTCATCATTTAGATGATATAGAGATGATGTAAGGATTTTTACCAATAGTACGTAAACAGAACTCACAATCAAAATAAACCAAGTTATAAATAAAATAATTAAAATAGGCCACCTATTTAATAATTTATCAAAGTAGGCTAAACGTAATAAATAATAATTTATTACATTTTATAAAAAAAATGATAAACTATTACAACTTACACAAAAATAAAAAAATAAATTAGTGTTTTATCACATCACGCTTTAATATCTAAATTCATAAATCATAAATAAAAATTACGATGTACGCTTTTCATTAAATGTCTTCCATCCTTTATGTCAGAGTATGGACAAACACTCTGTTGGGAGCTCTCCCTTCAAATGAGGCCCAACGTGGGACGAATTCAAATATAGTCGGACTTCTAAAAAGTGGATATCGAACATAGGATGATTTAAACAAAAAAAAATACCCAGATCTGCACAGCCCCGGCCCCCTCCCCCGCCCCCCAACAATCAATATATTGAACCCAAAAAATCACATTAAAATAATTTTAAAAATCATTAGCCGCCTGATAAAGAATTGACGGTGATCCTCATTTCTCTCACAAAAAAACTCAGCAGCACCCGTAGGGGTATGAAGGGTGGGGGGTTAAAGAACTACTTTTTTCTGGTAGAAGAAAAAGGGCTTCTTTGGTTTGGTTCTTCTTTAGAAATCCGTTTGAATAACTTCTCCTTTTCAAGAAATGTGAATTTTAGAAAATGCCATTTGTGACTTGTAGTTTATTGGGTGGGGGAAAAAGATTTAATCTTTTTTTCTCTATTTGATTAATTGGGTCAAATTGGGGGTTGTTAGTTTTTAATTCTTGATTTAATTTTGTTTAAGGAGCAAAAATGGAAATGGAGTTTTTGATACACCCTAAATTGAAATTATCTCTATATTAGGTTTATTCATGGCTTTCTCTTCTTTTTTTACAAGAGCTCCACAGGGGGACCAGATCTGGATGGAAGACATTTAATGAAAAGTGTACATCGTAATTTTTATTTACGATTTATGAATTTAGACATTAAAGTATAATGTGAAAAAACACTGATTTATTTTTTTCAATTTTTGTGTAAGTTATAATAATTTATTATGTTTTATGTTTTTTTTTTTTATAAAACGTAATAAATTATTATGTTTTACAAAAAAATTATAAAAGGTAATAATTTATTACGTTTTACAAAAGTCAATTTCGTTAGTTGGCCGTTAAGAAAAAAGTGAAAAACGTAATTATTTATTACGTTTAGCCTACTTTGGTAACTTATTAAATAGGTAGCCTATTTTGGTCACTTTATTTATAACTTGGCTTATTTTGATTCCGAATTCACGTAAATACCTTTCATTATATTTTTGGGTTATTTGTATCTTGTCTAACTTTGGATACGTATATACCCCGAACTATTGAAAATTGTACGTATATACCCATCCTTTACCTTTAGATGATGCACACAAGTGTCCTCATCCTAAAGAAATTAACTCCTTTTCCTTAGCAATTTATCTCTTGATCTGCCGGCGAAATATTCAATGACTAGAGCTGGAAACGAGTTTCGCCCACGTGTCCTCATCCTAAAGAAAAGTTTTGTGACCGCATTGATTTTGGTTCACTGAGAAATAGGCGTGGGCAAAACTTGCTTCCAACTCCAGCCACATAATATTTCGTCGGCAAGCTAGGAGAGAAATTGCTAAGGAAAAATGGGTTAATTCCTTTAGGATGACGAGACGTGGTGCCTACAGGGTATATATGTATCCAAAGTTAGACCTTTGCAGCTTGTGGTCGACACTTCTTCAAATTCTTCATATAGCAGATTGCCTTTGTTTTATATAATTAGTGTATTTATATGTCGAGTATATATAAATGACAATTACAAATAGTTACAATTAGGCGAGTGAAATTCTTTTAATTATCTCCTTAAAAATGTTTAGATCCCTTGGCTATAAAGAAAGTTGTATAAAAATTTTGATGAAGTGCACACTTTTTATTGCATTATATACCTTGGTTATGGGTTATCCACTAAAGAAAGTATTGGCTTTCACTATTCTGATAAGTGATAAAAGTGCAATTCAAGTGGTGCTTTAGACTGTGAATTGTAATATACACTCAACAAAAAAGACCAGTTATTTATAAGTTGAAAAGGTCGGGCAAGTAGTTATTAGTGAAAGAATATTGAAAAGTAATCAATTCAGTGGATTAACTGTTGACTAATTACATTTTAAAGGTGTGAGATTCGATATTACTAAACCCTTCTCTTTTCTTCTATTCTGGATACCTCGACACTCTAAAAAGATCTTCTTCTTCTTCTTTTTTTTTTTTTTTTTTCAAAAAGATGATTATAAGATAATTTTATAAAGAAATAGAATAAAATTCTTTTTTTTGCTTCTTAAGAAACTTCTCTAAAAATTCTTAAGACTCCAATGATTCATGAGCTTATCTTTGGAGTCTTAGAATCATTCTTGAGCTTATCGTAGTAATCTTAGATTGTTATTTCATGGAAAATTTTGTTTATTTTGAGAGCTATATCGGTTGAAAGAGTTCTTCTTTAAAAATAAAAATAAGAGAATAAAGTTAAAATTTGAGTGAAGAATGACGACATATTCTAACAAGTTAATAATTGTTAAATTTTAAAGATGCACAACTCTTAATAAAAATCAATGTATTTTAAACCTGTGAAAAATTGAAATTTAAGAAAGGAAAAAGTATTTGAGAAAACATACGCCTGCATAATGAAAGTTTTAAAAAGAAATTATAATATATAGCTAGAGTTTGAATTTTATATTTTTCGCTTTATGTTGTTTATTTGGAGTTGTATTAATTTGTTTTATACCACTGTATCAATACATTCTGTATTTGTTGACTCTGATACAAATACAATTGATATCGAGCGAATTGATTTATTGAACGATTTTTATATTTAATAATTAGTTAAACTATTAGTATGATCGATAACTAGAGCTCAAAGTGTTGGAAAAGGCGAGGGCACAGTCAAAATGTCCGACGGAATAGCAGCGGAAGAATACCCAAGTCTAAACTTTCTCTTTCAACTTGAACCAAGAGGAAACAAACAAACCCAAGCAAAACAAAGAATGAACAAATATATCAATCAAACAAATCCGATAAGATAAGAATAACGAGATACCAAATTTATGTGAAAAATCATTCGATGTGAAGGGTAAAATACGGGCTAAAATCTCCACTATAATCACTAAGAGTTACAATATTGTTCTCCAAAATGGCCACCAAATAAGTGTCAAACAATGAGCAACAACGCATAAACCACAACACCAAAAGCTAGAGAAATAAAGGAGCGAAAAGACCAAAATGCATATGCAGCTGCTGTTTAGAGATGAAAAATAGGAGCTACAGGCCACCAAATCCAACTCCGTCATTCCTAATCCAATATTGAGATGAGAGGAACAAGTTGTCCAAAGATAAGCTCAATCAAACAAGAAACAAAGCGAAAATCGCAATTTGAAATTGACTGTTGTGGCTGAAATTTTTAGACGAAAATCTGCTCTATTTTCACTCTTTTGGCTACTAAAAACTCTCTTTGTGGATGGTGAAACAAGACCTAAAAATATCTCTATATATGCCCCATAGTAATGGGCCTATGGATAAAAGTAGGTTAGTTTATATTGGACTTTATTTATCCTCATAGGAAGGGACAAAGACCCATATCCCAACAATTCTCCCCCTCCCGACTACGTGGAGGACACTGCTATCCCGTTGATCATGCAACTATCTTCAAACCTTTCTCCTGATAAAGATTTAGTCATCATGTCAGAACCATTATCTTTCGTATGAATCTTCTCAAGTTCAAGCAACTTAGAATCCATCACATCTCGACTCCAATGATATCTCACATCAATGTATTTAGACCGACCATTAAATGTAGAAGCTTGCCAAGATGTATAATAGTTTGACTATCACAATACAACACATACCTCTCTTGAGCACAACCAAGTTCCCCCAAGAATCTCTTCATCCAAAGCAATTCTTTACAAGCTTTAATGGTGGCAATAAGCTCACCTTCTGTAGTACATGGAACAACATATTTTACATTCTAGAATGCCAAGAAACAGCTCCCCTTACAAAAGTAACCAAATACCTTGAAGTAGACTTGCGAGTATTAACATCACCAACCATATTTGAATCAGTATAACCACAAATAATAGGCTTCCCTCTACCAAAATACAAACTCAGACTAGAAGTGTCACAAAGATATGTCATAATCCACTTCACAACATTTCAATATTCTTTTCTCAAATTAGAAAGAAAATGGCTAACAATACCAACACCATGAGAAATATTCGATCTTGTACAAACCATTGTATACATCAAACTACCAACGACAGAAGCATAAGGAATTTTCTTCATCTATTCCTTCCCATCATCACTGGAAGAAAACTGCTTCGTGCTCAATTTAAAGTGCATAGCTAACAATGTACTGACAATCTTAGTCTTATCCATATTAAAACTTCGAAGTACTTTCTGAGTGTACTTCTCATGTGATAACCACAACTTCTTGACCTTTTTGTTACGGACAATCTGCATGTCAAGAATCTATCTTGCTAATCCTAAGTCTTTCATAAAAAAAGACTTACTCAACTCTTCCTTCAACTTTTGAAACCTGCAAGCATTATGACCAACAACAAGGATGTCATCAACATAAAGCAACACAATAATAAAGTTAGCATCAGACAATTTTTACACAAAAACACAGTGATCTGAAGTAGCCTTCTTAAAGCCCTATTGACTCATAAAGGAACCAAACTTTCTGTACCACTGTCTGGGAGCTTGTTTCAAATAATACAAGCTCTTCTTTAATTTCCAAATATAATTCTTTTTTATCTTGACTTCAAAACCTTTGGGTTGCTCCATATAAATTTCTTCATCTAAGTCACCATGGTGAAAAGCAATTTTAACATCCATTTGCTCAACCTCTAAATCTAGACTTATAGCTAAACCTAGAACCACATGAATGGATGACATCTTTACAACTGGAGAGAATATCTTATCAAAATCAACTCCCCTTTTTTGCTTAAATCCCTTTATAACTAATCTAGCCTTGTACCCCACCTGTTTAGATTTTTAGTCTTTAGGCAGCATAACCAAATCAAAAGTATGATTATCATGCAAAGATTTAATCTCATCTTCCATAGCATCAAATCGTTTTTATTTTTTTTCACTTTTCATGGCCTCATCAAGACTCTTGGGTTCTTCCCCATCACTCAAGAGTACATACTCATTGGAAGAATAACAAGATAAAGGTATTCTCTCTCTAGTAAATTATCTGAGAGAACTCTCTAGAACATCAACAACTGGTTGTTGATCAACCTTATTAACTTGCACTAGAGCATCAACAACATCATGCTGGTCATTCTGAACATTATCATCATCTTCATTATCAACTTGATTTTCATCATCATGAAGATTTTCTTCAGGAGAAATAGTCAAAGGAACTGGATTAACATCAACTAGGCTCTCACTATTCTGAGAATCAACCTTTCTAGCTTTATCAAAATCTTCAATTGTTTGGTCTTCAAAGAACACAACATCATAACTTCTAACAAGTTTCTTCTCAACTGGATCATAGAAACGATAGTTAAATTCATTTTTACCATAACCAATGAAGATATACTGTCTAGTTTTAACGTTCAACTTTTATCTTTCATCCTTAGGAACATGCACAAAAGCTTTACTCCTAAAGACTCTAAGATGATCATAAGAAATATTCCTACCAGACCAAACTCTGTCAGGGACATCTCCATCCAAAGCAATAGTAGGAGATAAATCGATAACATAAGCAGCAGTATCAAGTGCCTCTGACCAAAAGAAATCTGAAAGCTTAGAATTTGAAAGCATACATCTAACCCTCTCAACTAGAGTTCTGGTTATCCTCTCTGCTAAACTATTTAACCTGAGGAATCTTTGAAGGAGTTTTCTGATGCTGATATCCTACTCTCTGTAATATTTATCAAAAGGACCGATATACTTACTACCAGTATCTGAGTGTATGCATTTCAACTTCTTCCCTGCCTGTTTAGGAATAGTAATGGAGTGGTGCGGGTGTGGTGTGGTTCGGATTTTAAGATATGCGGGGTGGTACAAGTTTTAAGTTATGCGGTGCGGGGCGGGTATGTGGCGGGTTAAAGTAATTTTTTTTTAAATGGTGCGTGCGGTGCGGTTTGCGAAAAAATTAGTATTGTTCTCGTGAATATACCTAAAATTATATGTATTCTTTACTTAAAATTTTATGATACTTAAAACGATATGTATAACACTACAAATAAATAATTTTACAGTAGCTTTTTTAACATCTCTATTCATTTTAATAAAAATATGATATTTGATCATTACTTGTACACGTTATACTTTTTGATAAATTTTTAGAGAAAAGTGATATAATAGTAATTAGTTATTATTTCCTAATTGTAGATTTGAAAATATTATGATTTTCAATGGAGTAAATTTTTTTTTTAAAAAAATAGAAAAAATAAAAACATGGGGCGGTGCGGTTATGCGCGGGTATGAATGTGAGGCAGGTTTATGCGGGTTTAAAGGTGATGCGGTGCGGTGCAGTTTTAAAACTTGCGGGTTTAGAAAAAACCCGCACCGCACCGCACCATTGCCATCCCTATGTCTGTCTCTCAACCAAGGTCTGAAAACCCTTGAACACATCAAGTACTTGATCCTTAGACTTCAAAGAGAATATCCAGAGTTTGTGAGAATGATCATCAATAAAAGTCTGAAAGTAAAGTGCACCACCATAAGACCTTACTTTAAAAGGACCGCACAAATCCTAATGTACCAATTCCAGTAAATCAAGCTTTCTTGAAGGCGGATGACTCTGAAAAGAAACTATTTTCTGTTTATTGACTAAGCAATGAACACACTTTTTCAACTTTGCATGTTTGACTTCAGAAAGCAATTTTTTCTTAGCAAAACTATCAATCCCCTTCTCACTCATATGATTCAACATTCTGTGCCATAATTTTGATGAAGTATTATTCTCCACCAAGTTTACTGGTCCTCTAGAAGTGGAGCCCTGAAATACATACAAGTTAGACAACTTGTTATCGATACACAATCAATGAACTTCTAGTAAGCTTCCACTGGCCAGCACCAAGGGTGTTAACATAACCCTCATCATCAAGGTTCCCTACAAAAATCATATTCAAGCGGACATCTGGAGCATGCTTGACATTATTGAGAACTAATTTGGAACCATTGTTATTTTTCAAACAAACAATGACAATGACAAGTACTTTAACTTCATTATTATTGCCCATTTTCAACATCCCAAAATTACCTGGAATATAGGAAGAAAATAATCCTTCTTTGAGGTTACATGAGAAGTAGCTCCAGAATCCACAAAATAGCTAGACTCATCACGAACGAGATTAATGGCATTCTTACAACAAGCAACATGAAGATCATCATTAGCAACAACAACAACACAATTTTTATTGTAGCCTTCTTTATTTTGTTGTCTCATATCTCTCCTATGCTTGTAATAATATTTAATGATGTGTCCCTTTTTGTTGCAATAGTCACATGTAACATTCTTTAATTTGGACTTCGACATGCTTCTACTTTTATCTTTCTCATTCAAACCTCTGGACTTGTTTCTGTCCCTCTCTTCAGTAACCAAAACATCAAAGTGTGAAGATAAAGAGGATGAGGCCTGCAATCTTCTTCTCATCTCTTAATTTAAGACACCACTCTTAGCATATTTTATAGTTATAATACCACCGAAAGCAGAATTAGTCAAAAAAACTTAAAGAGTTTCCCAAGAGTCAGATAGAGTATTAAGAAGTCAAAGCCCCTGAATTTCTTCATTGAACTTTACACCCATTCCGGACAACTAGTTAAGGACACCCTAAAAATTATTTATATGAACAAAAATAGGACTGCGCTCTTTATACCTGATATTCATCAATTTCTTAAGCAGGAACAACTTGTTATTGCCATTCTTTGAAGTATAAAGTGTCTCGAGCTTGTCCCACAAATTTCGAGTATGTGTCTCATTCAAAATAAGGTTTCTAACATTATCTTTAACCCATTGTTTAATATAGCCACAAATTTGTGGGTGGTCAAATTCTCAATCCTCATCTGTCATGGTCTGAGGTTTAATAGACGCAAACACAGACAAATGCATTTTCTTGACAAAAAGAAGATCTTTCATTTTGCCTTTTCAAGTATGATAATTACTACCATTAAAATACACCATCTTGCTCATATTTTCCTCTATCATTCAAATGGATGATTAATAATAATCAACGCTCTGATACCACTTTGTTGGGAACGGTGAGGACACAGTCAAAATGCCCGATAGGATAGCAGCGGAAGCATACCCAAGTCTAAATTTTTTCATTCAACTTGAACCAAGAAGAAATAAAAAAACTCAAGAAAAATAAAGAATAGACATCAAATATATCAATCACATAAATACGATAAGACAAGAATAACGAAACACCAAATTTATGTGGAAAACTCTTCAATGTGAAGAGTAAAAAACCACGGGACCAAAACCTCCACTATTATCACCAAGAGATACAATATTATTCTCAAAAATGTCCACCAAACAAGTGCCAAACAATGAACAACAACGCATAAACCACAATACCAAAAATTAGAGAAATAAATGAGCGAAAGAACCAAAATACAACTGTATTTTAGGAATAAAAAACAGGAGATACATGTTATCACATTCAACTCCGTCAATTTCTAATCAAATATTGAGATGAGAGAAATAAGCTGTCCAAAAATCAGCTCAATCAGACTAGAAAAAAAATAGAAATCATAATTTGAAGTCGACTGCTATGGCTGGAATTTTTGAACAAAAATCTGCTCTATTTTCTCACTTTTGACTGCTGAAAACTCTCTTTTTGGATGGTGAAACAAGCCCTAAAAAAATCTATATACGTTCCCCATGGTAATGAGCTTATGGGAAAAGTGGATTGGTCCATATTGAGCTTTATTTATCCATATAAAAGGGATAAAGATTAGAAAATTATATGGTATAGCTCCAATAGTGCGTGACTTTGAATTTTTGACCCCAATAGGAAAACTCTTTAAAGACTAGCCTTCCTTCCCTTTTAAATATATTATAAGTACAATTTTACCCTTCTACACCTCAAATATTTTTAAATTTTTCATACTCATTGTCTCTCAAATTCCATTTTTATTTTTATTATTTTCACTTTTTTTTCCTTTAATTTTATTTTCATATTTTAATTCATTTGTCGCAACCTTTATTTTTTTCTCTTTTATCTCAAACATTATATATTTCTTCATTTATTTTTTTTTCTATTTTTAATTCATTTGTCTGAACCTTTATTTTTCTTTGATTTTTGGTTTTTATCATTTCTTTTTTTTTTTCTCCTCATTTTTCTCAAACTTTATTTTACATTTTTCTTCTCATTTTTGTTTTTCTCAAATTTTTTAGTTCTTTGCTTTTTTCTTAATCTTTATCTTTTTTTCGTCTTTTTTTTCTCAATTTTTTTTATTTCTCTATTTTGTTTGATCTCTTTTTTCTTTTTTCTCAGCTTTTATTATATTTTGCTAATAAATAAAAAATTAGATAATCTACAAAGGGACTTTTTTTTTACATCAAAGAAAATCTAAGGGCATGAATTATTGTTAGGAAGTTCTTTGTGATAAGTTTTACTTCTAAGACATAAATTATTGAATAATTCAAAAATTAAGGCACAATATGGTAGTGTCAAGTCTTGCTTGTGGAGCATAACTGTTGTTTGAAAATCCTTGAGTTAAGTCTTGCTTCTAAGACAAGAGTTATAAAACATCTCATAAATCAAAAAATAATGTGGTAGTGTCAACACTTGTCCATTGGGCGTAACTTATTCTTTTGAGAGGTTCTTGGGCTAAGTTTTGTCTTAGAGGAAAGACTAATAGAGCATCACATAAATCAAGACACAATATGATAGTGTCAACTCTTCTCCATGGGGCGTAACTTGTCGGCTAAGTCTTGCCTCTAAGGCAAGAGTTATAGAATATCTCATAAAATCAAGACATGATGTGGTTGTGTTAATTCTTGCCCATGGGGAATAACTTGTTGTTTGAAAGTCCTTGGACTAATTCATGCCTCTAAGGAAAGAGTTATAGGACATCTTACAAATCAAAAAATAATTGGCGGTGTCAACTCTTACCTATGGGGCATAACTTGTTGTTTAAAAGTCTCTGATTTATAAAACATCTCATAAATCAAGACACAATGTGGTAGTATCAAATCTTGCCCGTGGATCGTAACTTGTTGTTTAAAAGCCCTTGGGCTAAGTCTTGCCTCTAAGGCAAGAGTAATGGAACATCTCATAAATCAAAACATAATGTGATAGTATCAACTCTTATCCATAGGGGTTAACTTGTTGAGTGAAATTCCTTGAGTTAAGTCTTGCCTCTAAGGCAAGAGTTATAGAATATCTCATAAATCAAAACACAATGTGGTAATGTCAACTCTTGCCTATGGGCCACAATTTGTTACGTGAAAGTCCTTTAAGTCTTGCCTCTAAGGAAAGAGTTATAAAACATCTCATAAATCAATACACAATGTGGTGGTGTCAAATCTTGCCCATGGGGCACAACTTGTTGTTTGATGGCTCTTAGGTTGAGTTTTACCTCTAAAACAAGAGTTATAGAGCATTTCATAAGTAAAAAACACAATGTGTTAGTGTTGACTCTTGCCCAATATACGTAACTTGCTTGAAAATTCTTGGGATAAGTTGTGCCTCTACGGCGAGAGTTATAGAATATTTCATAAATAAAGACATAACGTGGTAGTGTCAATTCTTGCCCGTGGGGAATAATTTGTTGTTTGAAAGTCCTTGATTTAAGTCTTGCCTCTAAGGTAAGAGTTTTAGAACATCTCATAAATGGAGACAAAACGTGCTAGGGTCAACTCTTGCCCATGAAGCGTAATTTGTAGTTTGCAAGTCTTTAAGCTAAGTCTTGCCTCTAAGGTAAGAGTTATAAAACATCTCATAAATGAAGACATAATGTGGTAGTATCAACTCTTGCCCGTGAGGCATAATTTTTAGTTTGAAATTCCTTGAACTAAGTCTTGCCTCTAAGACAGTAGTTGTAGAAGATCTTATGAATGAAAACATAATGTGGTAGTGTCAACTCTTGTCCGTGGGGCATAATTTGTTGTTTGAAAGTCCTTGAGCTAAGTCTTGCCTCTAAGGTAAGAGCTATAGATCATCTCATAAATCAAAACACAATGTGGTAGTGTCAACTCTTGCCCATGTAACATAAATTGTTGTTTGAAAGTAATAAGCCTTGCCTTTACAATGTGGTAGTGTCAACTCTTATTCATGAAACGTAGCTTGTTATTTGAAAGTCATAAGTCTTACTTTTATAATGTGATAGTGTCAAATCTTGCTCATGAGATGTAACTTGATTAGAAGAAATTGAAGAAAAGAACAAATATAATAAAAATATCGATAAAAGAAGAAAAATATTTAAAAAGTAAAAATCAAAGAAAATGTAGAATTTGAGAGAGAACGGGAAAAAAAGTAAGGGTTGATAAAAATGAAAATAAAAAATAAAATAAAAATAAAAGATGAGAAATTTTTTTAAAAAAAGAAAGAAAAAATAAAAAAAACTTTTTTTTTATAAAAATAGACGTTGAGAGGAGTAAAGAAAAAAAAGTAGGGTTGAGGAAAAATAAAAAGAACAAAAAAGGGAAAGAAAAAATAAAAAATGAAAGAAAAATAAAAAATAAAAACAAAGAAGTTGTGAGAAAAAAAAAAGTAAGGGTTGAGAAAAATAAAAAGATAAAAGAAAAATAAAAATTAAAGTAAAATTAAAAAGAGGAAAAAAAAAAGTTGAAAGATGAATAAGTATGGAGTTGTTATCAATTATGAGGATCATTTATGTAATTTACTTCATTGGTCAGAAGTAATTTTGTCTGAAAATATATCACTTAATAAATTAAGGCTATTTTTATGAAGCTTTTTTATTTGCGGTCAAAATTTGAAAGACATCTTATTTTGGCGCTATTCCTGTAGTTTCCCCGACAAAGACCTAAATCCCAACACAAAGTAATACTATTTCTGAAATTTGTTAATTAAAATAGATACCCCTTCAATATCTGTTTTAGTTACACAAATCAATATATATATATATATATATATATATATATATATATATATATATATTTATATGCCTTGATCATGCCAGTGCCCATGTTTGTGTCCATGCTTGTGCCATGCCATGCTCATGTTGCTGCGTGCACGCATGCGCACTTAGGTGCCATGCGCTAGTTGTGCCTCGTGTGCCCAAGGCAGCCTTGCCATCACTCCAGCATCCTTGGTCCTCACATTGCTTGTCTTGGCACATGTCAAGGCCAATATGCTCCTTGACATGGTCGTGTTAGCCATCATGTCTTAGATTGGGGGTCTAAAAAAGCACCCTCACCAGATGAACTCTACGCCCTCGTCGAGGTTGTTTTGAGGTAGTCCTCAATTTGCTTGTCGAACTACCACAAGTTCTGAGCCTTCTCCCAAACAGCGTCTTCTTCACTTGAACCTTTCCATTGAATCAAAAATTCTGTGTTGGTACACTTTTTGCTGTTCCCCATGATCCGGTGATCAAGTATCTTCTCCATTTTGGATTTATACTCTTTCACAACCAAATGAGGAACCTTTTTGTTTTTGTTCCGGCCTGGGTCTTCAACATCTTCATTGTACCTTTTCAGAAAACTGACATGAAAGGTAGGGTTAATATTTAACCTTTCCGAAAAGTCCAACTGATAAAAAACTTCTCCAACCCTTTCAATAGCATCGAATGGGCGGTCATACCTTGGGATCAGTCCCCTATGCCTCTGCTTGCTCATAATCTATTTCCATATTTTTGGAGTGAGCTTTAGAAGTACTTTGTCTCCTACGCTGAACTCTACCACACATCTATGCTGATCAGCGTACTTCTTTATGCGTTTCTGGGCCTTCCTCAAGCTGTCTTGTGCTTCAACAAGTATCTCATGCTTGTATTTTGCATATCTATATGCAGCAGGACACTTGTGTTCAACCTTCAACGTCACCACCTCCAATGGTTTCATGGGCTGCATGCCTAAGACAAGTTCAAACGGGCCCTTTTCTATTGCCGACGACTTATGCAGATTGTAGCAGAACTGCGTTGTATCCAACAAGTCTGCCCAATTCCGTTGGCATGATGTCACATAGTGCCTTAAGTATTCTTCTAGCAAGTGATTTATCCTCTCAGTTTGGCAATCAGTTTGAGGATGATTTACTGTGGAAAACTTTAGATCAGTCCCCATCGTGCTAAACAATGAAAGCCAGAATCGACCAGTGAACCACGCATCTCTATCACTAATGATATCACTTGGCAAACAAAAATATTTAACCAAGTTCTTATAGAATAACGCTGCAGCAACTTTTGACGAGCAAGTGATTGGAGCTGCAACAAAAATAGCATACTTTGAGAACCTGTTCGCCACTACCATTATGGATGCATTGCCATTCACCTTAGGAAACCCAGAAATGAAGTCCATCGAGATAAAAATCCATGGCCCCTCAGGAATAGGTAGAGGCTGCAATAGACCTGCCTCTTTCATATGTTCAATCTTGTCTCTTTGACACACATCACAAGTCTTCATGACGCGTCAATGTCATCTTTCATCTTTGGCAAAAAATATACATGGGATAGCAGGGCTAGCATCGGTTCAACACCAGGATGACCAGGCCAAGGAGTGTCATGCGCCTCTTTCATCATGTCTTTACGCAGGCCACTACTTGAGGTACCACGATTCTCCCCCCTTTAAAGTAAAGGAGATCGTCCTCGATCCAATACCTCCGAATGATCCCATCTTTCACGTGACCCATCCACTTGACATAGAGTGGGTCATTTACAGCACATAACTTAATTCTATCTAAAAAATCAGATTCAAGTCTAGAAATAAAATATACTGCAGCAAATACCTCTTTCCGACTTAGTGCATCCGCAACCTGGTTGTGCTTCCCTGGTTCTTGCTCCCACGTAAAGTCATACTCATCCAGGAATTCTTGCCATCGAGCCTTCTTTGGACTCAGCTTCTTCTGCATCTTAAAGAACGTGTTCGCAACATTGTCGGTCCGCACCACAAATTGAGTACCCAACAAATACACCCTCCAAGTATGTAAACAATGCACTACTGAAACTATCTCCTTTTCATGGGTCAAATATCTTTGCTCAGCATCACTTAATTTTCAACTTTCAAAGGCCAAAGGATGGCCTTCCTGCACAAACACGCCTTCAACAGCCCTATTAGACGCATTAGTGTGTACTTTAAATGGCAACTTAAAGTCTGGCAGCTTCAAAATGGGCTCTGAAGCAATAACATCCTTCAACATCTGAAATGCTGTATTGCACTTCTCAGACCACACCCACTTGACATCTTTCTTTAGCAAATCTATCAACGCCGCAGCTTTCTTAGAGTAACCAACAATGAATTTGCGATAATAATTAGCCAGCCCCAAGAATGATCTTAATTCTTTGACCCCACGAGGCGCCTGCCATTCGACAATCGCTTGCACCTTCTTCGGATCCATCCTTAGTTGGTTTTGACTAACTAAATACCCAAGGAACTTCACTTCCTATTTAGCAAACTCGCATTTTTCAATCTTGACATAAAGTTTGTACTCCCGCAATCGAGACAATACTAACTTTAAATGTTCCAAATGCTCATCAAGAGAACAACTATAAATGACTATGTCGTCTAGATATAGCACAACAAAGTCATCTAGGTAATCAAACAACACATCATTCATCAAGTTACAGAAAGTTGCCAGGGCATTCGTCAACCTAAATGGCATAACCAGAAACTCGTAAGAGCCATACCTCGTCACGCACGTGGTCTTGGATTCATCACCCTCTGCTATTAGAACCTGCCAATACCCTGATCGTAGATCAAGTTTAGTGAACCAGCATACCCTTTGTTAGCCTATCCATGAGATCTTAAACCAGTGGGACAGGATATTTGTTCTTCACAATCACATTATTCAATGCCCGATAGTCCACACACATCCTCATTGAACCATCCTGTTTCTTTTGAAATAAAATAAGAGCACCATAAAGAACTTTCGATGGTTGAATCAAAACCACATCCAATAGTTCATTTAAATTTTTCGCAATTCAGCCAACTCTTTAGGGGCCATTCGATAAGGAGCTTGTGCAGGAGCAACTGAACCTGGCAGCAACTCTATTTTATGATCAATGTCCCTCCTTGGTGGCAACTCTTTAGGCAATTCAGGAGGCATCACATCAGTATATTGCCTTAGTAAATCAGCAACACAATCTGGTACCTCCACTATTACATCTGGTTTTACTTTAATCATGGCAGCAAGAAAAGTTTCAGCACCTTTCTTCAATCCTTTCTCAAACGAAATAGCAAAAATTATAGGGCCCTTATTTTTCACTTTCTTTACTTCTCCATAAAGATGAGAAGCCTTGATAAAACTTGGATTGGCTTTGTCTCCGATCATCTCTCCATCTAAGTGAGAAAAAGGAACAAAACGAAACTTTATAAGAAAATCTATCCCTAGAATGACTTCGAAATCACCCAATGGCATAGCCATCAAGTTATGCTTCCCCGTCCAACTTCCAATCACTTTCTGCACATCATAAGCCATGCCTACGATGGATTGTGACTTGGAACTCACCGTCTGGACAAATGATGGACTTTTCTTCAACTTCATTCCATATTTTGCAGCAACTTTGGCATCCACAAAAGTATAAGTGGCTCCGGTATCTACCGTTGACATCATACAATTGCCATCAACTTTTATCTCTATGTGTATTAAGGTAGCATGGGGGTTGAAAGACTTTGAGGATTCACCTACAACATTTAACAAACTGATATGATTAAGTGACAAACACAAAGAATTCGCTAACGCAGCAATAACTTCGTCACCCCCACATTGATTCACATTTCCAGCAAGCATAGTATTCACTCTTTCACGATTAGGACAGATCTTGGCCAAATGTGGTCCCCCACAAGTTCAACAACCCCTCGTATTTCCATCTTTCTCCTTGTTCTTGGAGTTTTCAGCATTCATTGGGGCCTTGCCCTTGTCACCTTTATCATTTTGTCTATCCTTCTTCACTTCCCCTTTTTTCTCAGCCTTTTTCTTTAACTTTGAAGAAGTGGGAAGTCAAAATCATAACAAGTTGAGCAAAAATCCACCAACAATTCAGCGACAGCAATTGCACTAGGTAAGTCTTTCACATTCTGCCTCCGTAGTTCATTTTGGGCCCATGCTTGCATCCCTGAGATGAAGTTATGTAACTTGTCTTCATCAGACATGTTTTGGATGTCCAACATCAAAGAAGTAAATTCCTTGATATATTCACGAATTGTTCCATGTTGTCTTAACCTTTTTAACTTGTCTCTAGCAATCCAAGAAGCATTGCTAGAAAGAAATTGGTCCCTCATTTCATTCTTCAACTTTTTCCAAGTATCAATTTTGGGACATCCAGCACTTTCATCATCCGCATTCCGAATCCTCCACCATGATTTCGTATCACCCGTTAAGTACATCGTGGTGATGTTCAACTTGTCCTTCGCAGGAATTCGGGCTGTAGAGAAATATTACTTCATATCCCGAAGGAAGTTTTCTAATTCCTTGGCACATCTAGCACCAACAAAAGGTTTGTGTTCAGGAATTTTGACTTTGGAACTGCCTTCATGAGGTTGTCCAGACACAGCCACTACACATCATAACACCATCATCTCTGCCTGCAGATCTGCCATCACTTTGCCTTGGTCCTGCACCAGCAACATCAAGGCTTCGCTTGTGTTCAGAAATTTTGTAGACTATTCATCAAACTCGGCACACATTAGTGCCAGTCCTTCCTTTAAGGCATTAATCTGAGTAAACGAATCCACCAAGCCTTCAATTTGTTCGAGTTCGTCAGTAATTCCAATGAAGTTTCGAACTCATGTAATATCTTCGTTTAATTGAGCGACAGTTACCATTTTCGTACAAAATCAAAACATGGACACAGACATGGGCACTGGCATGATCAAGGCGGAGTCACAGCATAGGCATTGGCGTGGCCTAAGCAGTGAATACACACACACACACACACACACACATATATATATAGATATATATATATAAGGCCTTGCTTATGTGGCATGTCTCAAAGCAAGTATTTTTATTTATCTTTTTTTTACAATTTTTTTGATTTTTTCTACCTTTAAAACTTATTTATCAATTAGCTATTTCATTTAATTTTAAGATAATTAGCATTCACTAATATAGTAATAAATGATTGTAACTCTTCTTTTTATTAGGTCATGTTAATTGTGAAATATCATTAATTAATTTTAACTTCACACTTTTGATCTTCCCTCCCATCTATATTATTTTTGTATATAAGTGAAACCAACTATTGAATCCAAAATCATCACAATTTCTCCATATTCTACACCATTTTGAAATTGGGTATGATTTTAAGTGTGTTATAATGTAATTTCATTTTTGGTTTTTACTTTTTAGTTCATCTCTCTATTTTAAATTTCTAAAAGTTTAATGATATATAGACGGTCACACAACAACTAAGATTTTATGTTGTTGCTACTACATCATATAATTTGAATTTTTACGCGGATTTGTCAAGAATTCTTTGATTATAAAGGTATCTTTTTTTCGCATTTGATATTCGTATTTAAGCCTATCTAAATTCGAATTCACGCTGGAAAGTCCCACATTGAGATTATAAAGATATGTGACAATAGTTTATTTAAATCGATCATTGTCTTATTTAAATAACATTGTTATTTATTTAAATCACACATTAGAATATTTACAAGAATTTTATGCAAATTAGTTTCAAGGATGAGAATTTTTGTAGAATGGGCAATCTTAAGACCTTAATTTTTACAAATAATTTTATGCAAATCAGTCTCAAAATATTTTTTTGCTAAAAAAAATTAAAATAACAAACTATACAATTATACAAAGAGTGGAAAGATTAGAAAAAATTATAAATTAATTACTTATTTCATAGTTATTATTAAGATCTATATTTATATATAAAGGAATAATATGAAAATAATGATATGACATGCTTCTAAAGTCACCATCCATACTGTGATTTTTTTAATTCTTTTATTTTTATAACTAAAATCATCAAAAACTAATTGTAGTGGTCATTAAAGTTGAAAGGATATTTACATTATAGTTGGTCATTAAAGTTGCATAATTGAATCGAAATAATGAATCATTAAGTTGTCTACATGCCTTTTTGATTGCATTATAGTCTTTTCAGATTCCAAGATTTAACATATAGTAATAATGTTGAGTATAAATTTAAAGATCAAGTTTTAACTCTCCCACAATTTTACTCCTTTTTAGTCTATTGGATCTTAAAATCAAAAGAAATAATTCTTCTTCTTGAGCATGTATCTTGATTTGAATTGTTCAGGAGACATTGTAAAGGATTTGAAGAAGACAATTTAAGCATCAAACTAAAAATAAGATACTTTGTGTTTATTTCTTTGACATAATTTTTTATTTATTTTTTATGATAATTTTCATTTGCTTTTTATCACTTTGAGCTATTATAATTCTATGTGATTATATGTATGTTCTACTTCACGTTTGATTTTCTGCAATTATGATATTCGAAAATAAGTTTTTGCTTTTGGGCTATTCTTTCGTATTTGTTTTAGTTTTGTATTTTCATCTTATACTTGAAAGAGTGTATTTCACTAATTTTTTATTTGTTCATTGAATATATGTATGTGAGATAATGACGGAGTCAAAATTTTTATTAAGAAATATTAAAATGTACAAAAATAATTACATGAAGAAGACAAGGTGTCAATATGTGTATGTGTGTGTGTTTGTGTGTGTGAGAGATAATGACAGAGTCAAAATTTTTACTAAGAAATGTCAAAATATAAAAAAATAAATACATGAAAAGGACAAGAAATACAATTTATTTTTGAATTTTTCTCTATTTGTTTTCATTGTGTTCTATATTAAACAAAGTTAAAAAAAAAACTCTTTTAACTCTCTTAATTATATTAAATATGCAATGTTAAGAAATTTAATTTTTTTTTTAATTTCTATAATGTGAAACTTAATAATCGTTATTTTCATTACTCCCACATTTTTTTTATTATCATAGCCTATTAAATAATTAATAATCATATTCATGATATATATTTAGTATTTTCATATTACAGTTCTATAAATATAGTAAAACTTTGTACAAATAATCACATTAGTCTTTAAAATTTCATATTACATTTTCGGTGCTTATTATATTTATTTTTGTTATTTGTCTCGAAGAATAAGATGAAAGCTATTGAATAGTGGCATCGGCTTGTGGGAGATATCGATAAGAGTTCGAAAGATTGTTTATTAATTTTACATTTTTTTCTCTTTTATTTAATGATTAAGATTTAATGAATTTATTTGTTGGAAGTTCATAATTTCTTTTAATTCAAAATAGTAACTTATAATTTTGTTCGAAACCTACCAACCATCGTCTTTTTTAAGGGCGCGAAGCGCGAGTAGATTTACTAGTGACTAAATAAAAATGTGTAAATGGTATCAAAAGGCAAAAAAAAAAAAAAAGCATATTAATGAGACCACGCAATATAATACTATTATACTAACCGAACACGTTACAATAATCCCCATAATATGTAGTTTGATCATCTTGAATACCAATTCCAAAACTTTTCAACATCTAATTAAATTCATTACGTGATTCTCTCTTACCACATAATCCACAAAATTTAAAGAAAGATAATCAGATTCATGAACTTGGAATTGGATACTTTTTTTTGGCTGTGTAATTAGATTTAGATAGCAAATTGTCACTTCTTGATTAGCTCTTTACTCCCCAAGTCAACTTTATACTTCTACTATCATTTTTTCCTCTTCCAAATATGATATTCTACTTCCAAAGAAAATGTTAAAATTATTCTTAAACATCTTGTATTGATCATTTATTTATGTAATTTAAAAGGAAGGAGGTAGTTAGGATATCATTATCGTCATCATTATGAAGAATTTTATTGTTAGTTTATTTATTTGATAGCCATACACATGAGCGGGCGGCAAGGAAACATGATAACCCTTTTTTTTTAAAAAATAATCTTTTCATTAGAAGAACCCAAGCTTACACTTTCGACGTGCTAATATACTCAATAGGATAACTTAAAATATTTACTAGCCTTTTAACGCCTTTTTAATATTCTTGAGGAGAGAGAATATTCATTGACACTTGATATCAGCAGGTTACTACAAAGGGAAAAAGAAACTGATTCTTACGAAGAAAATAAAGAAACTTTTACGCAAACAGCTGTTCAAAGTCACTTTAGTTTTTGTAGTAGGTATATATATATAGAAATTATCTTTTAATTATACATGATTATATACATATTATATATACTAGTTTAGGCGTACGCATCTTACGAGTGTACTTAATTTTAATGAGTTTAAATATTACATTAAATAGGATATTTGTTTAAATAATAAAAATAAATATAATAATTAAATTTATTTATTAAACCTAACCTCTACCAAAAATAATTTTTAAAAGTCGATCGACATTCATCTACCATCTGTAAATTGTAACAAAATAATACAATTATAGAGACATCAAAATAATACAATTAAATGTAATCTTAACACACAAAAATTTTCTCAAGGTCGTCTGACACTCATCTACCATCTGTAAACAATAACAAAATAATACGATAATAGACACATCAAAATAATACAACTAAACCTAACCTTTACATAAAAAAATTCCTCAAAGCCGACCAACATTTATCTATCCCTGGTAAAGCAACAAAATAATACGATAAAAGTGATATCAAAACAATACAATTAAATTTAAAATTTACATACAAAAATTTCTCAAAGTCAATCGAGATTCATCTACAAATTGTAAACTACCACAAAATAACAAACTAATATAGACATTACGATAATACAATTAAACCTAATATATCCTTACCTAAAAAAAATTTTCAAAGTCGACTCTCATTTATATAGCATTTGTAAATTAAAATAAAATAATAAGATAATAAAGATATCAAAAAATATAATTAAACTTAACCATACAATTAAACACAAACAAATCTTCAAAGCCAACCGAATTCTCGCAATAGACAAATCAGTTTGTTCTCTAGTTTAACTACATCTCAATATTTATAGAAGTATTTCCTTTATAGACTACTATTTAGGAGTATTTTTCTAATTGAACAGTAGAAAGGAAAATATTAATTAATTTTCCTACCATATATTTTAGGAGTCTCATATATTTTAGGAAGTCTAGTATAAAGAAAAATATTAATTAATTCTCCTACCATATATTTTAGAAGTCTCATATATTTTAGGAAGTTTAGTTAATATAATAAAAAATAAGTAACTAATAAATTTTACAAAATAGTGAAAAGACAGTTTTGTCTAAAGAAGAGTCTTTTAGTGAAGGATAAAAAGTTCGTCTTTTAGTGAAGGATAAAAAGTTCAAATAACTTTTCTAAGGTTTTCACACTTTTAATATATTATATATATATATATTATATATAATATAATATATAATATTGTAGCTATATATATATATTATTTTTAGCTTAAGTGATTGGGTGGAATGCTATTTAGGTTAATTCGTCAATAAATTAATCATTTTTCTCATTATAACTTTTTATTATACCATGTCAATCCTGAGATTGCTTCTACAATTATTTTTACACCAGTTAGCCACTTTCAGTTATATAAATTAGCCATTGTCCTAGAGTTTGAGATTTCAGAATTAAAATCTCAAGACAATGTCCTACTTATGGAATTTGAAATTCCATGAGGCCATGATAATTGACTATTTTCAATTACGTGGCTAAAAGTTGGCTGTTTGTTAAGTCTATCCCAATTACTTTGCCATTGATAGGGATAGGGCAATTTATTAATAATTTAGACACAGTTACAAAAATATTTACAAATTTAACCACTATCGGCACCACAAATTGCATCATACTATTTCTTCTTTAGAAGTATTCCGCTTGAATTTCGATTGCTAGAGTCGAACTTCAGACCACTGGTATGGATTTTGACTATGACTAAAGTTGCACTAATTTTAGTTTGTGGCCACATTTCAAAGAGCAGCCCCAAAAGTGACTATCTGTGCAAAATGATCCACAATTCCCAATGAGTGATCAAACCTGCATCGACTGTTTAGGCAACGACATGTTTGCTACAATGGAGGTTTAAGTATTATTCACACCTTTATATAAGTGAAATTATGTTGATAAGTATGTATGTGACATTATCTTTACATGAAAATACCAAAAAAAGAAAAAAGAAAAGAGGATGTATGGACGTGACACGAAACCATATCCCATACAAATCTATATCTCCTTATATACAAACCAACCGCAATGAGAGAGAGTAAAGTAATAACAACACATACTTTCATGTCATGCTCCATTTGATAATGTATAATAAAGATTGATAAGGAGAAAAACATAACTTCAAATTATTTTAAACATTCTGTACATAAGATAATAGCACTCTAAGACCCTCTCTCCACTAAAAAGGAAAAAAGGGGCTCAACTCTACTTCTACGTCCCATCAACCTTCTCACCATCATGGCTATTCTGGTCCCGAAACTCCCTTTTCCTCTGATAAAAAACAATGACAGAAAAATCACTTCCACTTACCGCTGAACCCTGGATTTACTGGAAAAATATTGCATTTACAGATAATCCAATTCCCCCTTTCATCTTCTACGCAATAATCCAATTCCCAAACACAAATAGGACATAATATAATACAAGGGAAGCATATGAAGATGATAAGTTGACGCATTACCCTCGCTAGGCCATTAGTATATAGCCGATGCCAGCTAACTAAAAGATGCTGTATTTACAGTTTGCTAATGCGGTAAATAACCATACTACTATGCACAAGATATACTTATTTGGCAATGCAGCTGCATATTGTACAATTATACACCTCTAATTTTGTCCACTCGGTCAATGACATCCAAAGCTTTCATCCGGTCAGTGTCAAAGTCAACCACTGGAACAGAAGACGGTCTCTTGATAGGGAAGGGATCCTTTCTGGTTTCATTTACAGGTGAATGGCTACTGCTCTTACTCAGCCTGTGGTACTTGCTCAGCCCTGTTTTTGCAAATTCTTGGGACTTGCTAATCCCTGGAGTTAGTTTTCTCTTGCTTACATCACAAAGCATTTCTTGGTCTTCAACCGTTAATGGGGATGACGAAGAGCTTGATCTGTGATTAGACAACTTAATCATCTTTTGATTAGGGGAACGGATTGGAGATTTTACTGGAGATTTTACTCCACCATTAGCAGCACGTCTTGACTGACTGACAAGATGATGGAGCCACACCACTAATTCAAGAATATATGCTTCTGTTTTCTCCTTATCTGCATGATACAGTGTCTCAATCCGAAGATCAACTGGGCTCTCAGGTTTCCTGTTTATGTCGGACCTACAGATGAAAAAGGAATTTAATTAGACAAGCCAAAGGAAGATCCAGATGGATTAAAAACCAAGTCCACAGTGATTTGAGCTCACCCTGTATTTGCCCATTCTCCAACCCATCCAAAGCCATGATGGGCTCTGAAAAGATTTTTTGAAAAAAAAAAAAAAGTAACACTATTGAGTACACAGAGAAACGATTGAACCAAAAAATATTATAATGTATGCACAATCAATTTTTGGTTTAATGTGTTCTGAATTTAAGGGATGCGCTTAGTCCCCAACAATGTGAAGTTTCAGAAGTTTCAACTTCTGTCTCTATTAGACTTCCAAAGCAACATAAACAAGAAAACAAATGACGCTTTTATTTTTCCTTGAAATAATCCTCTATGCTGCATTGTATTTTTTCTTTCTTTAAAGTGGATGGACATGATAACTATGAAATATTCTAGGGATTAGGATGACTTTGGTGAAAGAGATCAAAGAAGAGGAGGATAATAACTGAACTACCCACTTCCTTTTACCATACCAGAAAGGATGGAAAAGGACGGAAAGACCTTAGCCGACCATTATTTAGAAAGTCAAACCAACCCTGGTACTGAAAAGATATACATATTAGGATACAAATTACAAACAGTCAAAGGATAACATCTTTATTTTAAGCCAAATACAAAGTAAGCTAATTTTATTCATTCCTCTCTTTTCCTTTAAATAGGCTTGATTGGTATGAGATGCAGTTTCATGTAGTTTTATATCAATCCGGGGAAAATCTGTCAAAAAAGGAAGATTACCTCCTAAAAATATCCCACACAATTAGAACCCTAAAAAGAATTATGCAACACAAAAGTCCTATTTGGAACTAGAACATGGTAAAAATCATGCAACTGTAGCCAATGAAGAAATTTTTCCACAGAAAGTAGTTTTACTTGGTAGTATTGGCTGCCATGGGAACAAGCCACTGCAATGTTTTCTCCATTTCACCTTTGATTTGTGGCACTGTTAACTGCACAAAGGAAATGACTATAATTCAATCACCTCGAAGGAAGAAACTTGTAGACTCATCATAAGCAATATATAAAATAGTCGATCCTTGACATTGGACATGACATGATCATATAAATATAAGTACCTCTTCCTTGAGTGAGAATGACAGTAACTTGAAACGTAAAGCTGACTTTATGCTTGGTGGCAACCCATGGTATAGAGCATCTCTTGTACTTGGGGGCACCGAAGCTGATCGAGTAACCTGATCATATCAAAGATACTTTATCTAGCAATACCAATAGGAAATGTGATTGACAATGACATAACAAAAGATAATTATGTAACAATAATCTCCACATGTTTGACAAGCTAATAGGTCAATGTGGCAATTAATTGAAAACGCCATTTGAAGACCAATTCTCTCTTCTTTCTGGTCACAAATGGCAATGGAAAGCAAAAATCAGAAAACACCTTCAGGAGTTTAGTACTTCAGTCAACTGTAAATCTAGTGCCAAACACGGCGGATTCTTGAAATATAACACGGCTTAGGACTCTTCTGTCTCTTTCACACATACCCGCAGCTCAATGACATGCCTCGAACATTCTTCGTCTCTTGGGCATGGATTCTTGATCTAAGAATCTCAGGCGACGTCAGTGGCGGACCTAGGATTTAGATTTAAGGATAGTAGGTGCTTAAAAAATTTTAAAAAGAAAATCACCTCAATGAGGTTCGAACCCAGGACCTTCTTCCAATGAAGCACCTTCAGATCAACTCAAATGCCAATGCACCCAACCAACTTTTTGTTAGAGTGGGTGCTTTTATATATTTTATACCTATTTTCATATATTTTCTATGTAATTATACGTATTCCGCGTTAAGTTTAGTAGGTGCCGGAGCACCCCAAAATAGAACGTAGGTCCGCCCCTGGGCGACGTGACGAGCAATAGATATTTGTTCTCTTATATTCGATATTCTGTTCTCACCCATAATTACCCTCACTAATGGCACCAAAACTATGGTCAAGTTCTCATTACTCCACCTCTGACTCATAGGTCTTAACTATGTCCTATAGGTTCCTGAATGTGCATTTAGCTTTATTATTGTCAGAGGACGTAATTCCTTGTAGGATCATGTTACAGGACAAACAATTGCATGGAGGGCGCGAGTCAAGAGACATTTACTGTTTCCAAGATGGCTCACTTCAGTGCATCTACTACTGGTGAATCTCATCTTCTTTTCTATGCTTGACTTGGTCATCATCATTTCTCTTAACTTGGACAAATAATTTCTGATTCCCTCCATAACATCACTAGTTTCCGTCTCATATCAATTTGGAAAACAGAAGTGTAATTCTTTCCCAAAAAAAAAGACAATAGTAGATTATCCTCTTTAGAACTTGTCCACCACGATTATATCTGACCAAGCCTGTTAGTTCCAGTCTCATCTTCCATTACTGTCACATTGAAGGACAGTTACTCCAACTGCACTTGAATATTCCCAATGAGAATTTCTTCTAAGCTGTTTTACTTACAAGATGTTGTGCCAAAATGACAATCTGATAGGAATCCCCATTTGTATCGGACAAAGTGAACATACCAAAGAGTATCTTTATGAGTCAGTTCAAAGATTCAATCTTCCCAAGAATACTCCATCACTCATCTTCTCCTTACACCCCACGGCAGAAGTGGACAGTTAAGTGCAAGAACGGTCACCTAGTTGGAGTGTTGGACCACCCATACATTACTCCGTCACTGTAGTGTTCCTCTTCAGTTTTAGATAAAACTGGCTCTTGTTGTCAGCTAATCAGCTATATGCCTTCATCAGATCCACAAAACCAAATTCTTTGTTCTGTTAGTATCCCAAAAAACTTTCGTCTAAACATCCACAAGTTTTTAGTACATACTTTGAAGAAAAACTTCAGGAAGAGATAAGCTCATGTCAATATTTTGTACATGTTGTGTGTCTAATATAATGTTCTTTAAGCATCTTCCTTTTTTTTCTTATCTCTGCAATTTGAGTATTCTATGTGTCGAACATCCTTCCTGTAGTTATTATTTAGGTCTTAGTGATATTATGGTAGATGACTCAGTTGTCTCACCAGTCGTTCAGGTGCTAATCGTGCCTCTTACAGATGATCTCATTATGTTGTTCAACAATGTATTATAACCTGTCGGAACCTTCACCCCCTTTATAACTTCTAGAGATGTCATATGCTGTCTCAAACTAGTACATTTGTCTCGCCAATATCTTTTTTTCCCCCTGTTTGTCCTGTTAGAATCGTAAAAAGCTTTTCTATAAAGTTCAACAAGCTTTTAGAGTAAATACTTTGAAGGACTTCAGGAAGAGATAAGCTCATTGCAACTCTTTGTACATATTTACTGTCTAATATTATGTTCTTTAAGCACCTCCCGTATTTTCTCTCTCTGCAATTTGAGTATTCTATGTGTCGTACATCCTTCCTGTAGTTATTAGTGAGGTCTTCGTTTATAGTACACAGTGGGTAGGGTCTAAGGCTAGGGATGTGGACGGTTACAAGCTGTGGTACTCTGGGAGCGACAGGCGTAGGAATGGAGTTGGCATCTTGGTAGATGAAGAGCTTAGAGGTCAGGTAGTGGAGGTGAAGAGGATCAACGATAGGTTGATGACTATTAAGTTGGTCATTCGGGGGTTTACCCTGAACGTGTGTAGTGCCTATGCGCCGCATGTGGGATCGGAGGGGGAGGAGAAGATGCGGTTCTGGGAGGCTTTGGAGGAGGTGGTGAGAGGCGTGCCCAGTTCGGAGAAGATTGTTGTAGCGGGGGATTTCAACGGGCACATCGGGGCGCTACCGGGAGGCTTTAGGGATGTGCATGGTGGTTTTGGTTTTGGGGAGAGAAATGAAGAGGGTGCGACCCTATTGGAGTTTGCGAGGGCGTTTGGGCTGGTGGTGGTGAACTCGGGCTTCCCGAAGAAGGACGAGCACCTGATCACTTTTCGGAGCGCGATAGCCAGGACCCAGATTGACTTTTTGTTGCTTAGGAAAGGGGATAGGGCGTTGTGTAAAGACTGTAAAGTCATCCCGAGTGAGAATCTTTCGACCCAACATAGGCTCTTGGTTATGGATTTGGGTATAAAGAAGAATAGAAAGAGGAGGAGTAAGGAGTGTAGACCGAGAATTAAGTGGGGCGGCTTGACGCCAGTGAATGCGTGGGAGATAGGGGAGAGGTTGGCGGGAATGGGGGTGTGGGAGTGTAGGGGGGACGTGGATAATATGTGGGACAGGGCGGCAACGTGCATCAGGGAGAATGCAAGGGAGGTGTTGGGTGTTTCTAGGGGCCGGGCCGGACATCATCGGGGGGATTGGTGGTGGAATGAAGAGGTGGGGAAGAAAGTGGTGACCAAGAAAGAGGCGTATGCTAAGTTGGTGGAAAGCAAGGACGAAGAAGAGAAGCGGGTAAACAGGAAAGAGTACAAGCTAGCGAGGAAGGAGGCGAAGTCAGCGGTCACGGCAGCTAAGACGGCCGCTTTTGAGAGCTTGTATGCAGGGTTACAGGGGAAAGGAGGGGAGAAAAAGTTGTTCCGACTCGCTAAGGCTAGGGAGAGGAAGGGTCGTGACCTCGATCAGGTGAGGTGCATTAAGGGGGAGGACGGTAGAGTGTTGGTGGAGGACGGTCACATAAAGAAGAGATGGCAGTCGTACTTTCATAGGCTCTTGAATGACGAGGGGGACAGAGCTATTGTGTTAGGGGAACTGGAGCACTCAGGGGAGTGTCGGGATTTTAGCTATTGTAGACGTTTTAAGGTAGACGAGGTTAGACAGGCAGTCCGCAGGATGCTAAGGGGTAGGGCGACGGGGCCGGATGAGATACCGGTGGAGTTTTGGAAGTTCGTTGGAGAGGCTGGTGTAAGGTGGTTGACTGCATTGTTCAATGAAATTTTCAGGACGGCAAAGATGCCCGAGGCGTGGAGGTGGAGTACCATGATCCCCCTCTATAAGAATAAGGGGGACATTCAGTGTTGCAATAACTATAGGGGGATTAAGTTACTGAGTCACTCTATGAAGATATGGGAGAGAGTGGTCGAGGTGAGGCTGAGACGGATAGTGTCTATTTCGGAAAACCAGTTCGGATTTATGCCCGGCCGCTCGACGACGGAGGCAATCCACCTGGTACGGAGGTTGGTGGAGCAGTATAGGGAGAGGAAGAAGGATCTGCACATGGTGTTCATCGACCTGGAAAAGGCGTACGACAAAGTCCCCAGGGAAGTGCTTTGGAGATGCTTGGAGGTGAGTGGAGTACCGCAGGCATATATCAGAGTAATTAAGGATATGTATGAGGGAGCGAAAACCCAGGTGAGGACGGCGGGAGGAGACTCAGAGCATTTCACTGTCCTGACAGGATTGCATCAGGGATCTACTCTTAGTCCCTTTTTGTTTGCGTTAGTAATGGATGTGTTGACGCGGCGTATCCAAGGGGAGGTGCCGTGGTGTATGCTTTTTGCAGACGATGTAGTCCTGATAGATGAGACTAGAGGGGGTGTGAATGACAAATTAGAGTTGTGGAGGCAAACTCTGGAGTCTAAAGGGTTCAGGGTGAGCAGAACCAAGACAGAGTATGTGGAATGTAAGTTTAATGACGTGAGGCGGGAGAATGAGGTAGGAGTGACGCTAGAAGCACAGGAGGTAGGGAAGAGGGATAAGTTCAAGTATCTCGGGTCCGTGATCCAGAGTAACGGTGAGATTGACGAGGATGTCTCGCATCGTATTGGGGCGGGATGGATGAAGTGGAAACTCGCATCGGGGGTGCTGTGTGATAAGAAGATGCCGCCCAAGCTTAAAGGCAAATTCTATAGGGTGGTAGTCCGTCCGGCCTTGCTGTATGGAGCGGAGTGTTGGCCAGTTAAGAACTCCCACATCCAAAAAATGAAGGTGGCAGAAATGCGGATGTTGCGCTGGATGTGTGGACTGACCCGAGGGGATAGAGTTCGGAATGAGACTATCCGGGAAAAGGTTGGTGTGACTTCAGTGGAGTGTAAGATGCGGGAAGCACGATTGAGATGGTTCGGACACGTGAAGAGGAGGGGCATGGATGCCCCGGTCCGTAGGTGTGAGAGGCTAGCGTTGGATGGTTTTAGACGGGGAAGGGGTAGACCGAAGAAGTACTGGGGTGAGGTGATTAGGCGGGACATGGAACAGTTACAGCTCACCGAGGACATGACCCTAGATAGGAAGGTCTGGAAGATGCGAATTACGGCAGAGGATTAGGGCCAGTTCGGGTCGCTAGTGTAGGGAATTGATTGGTGGGGGTGTATTCCGGTTATGATTCCGTATTCAGTGTTTCGTGTTCCGTGTTTCATGTTTATTACGAATCTGTGTGCTTTCCTCTGCTTTATATTCCTGCATTCCTGCTTTACTCTGTTTTATATTCCTTATGGGTGCCGTATCTATGTTATGTCATCTGCTTCTGTGCTGTACTATGTGTTTGTGTGATATCTCGTGACTTGAGCCGGGGGTCTTTCGGAAACAGCCTTTCTACTTCATCAGAGGTAGAGGTATGGACTGCGTACATCTTACCCCCCCCCCCCAGACCCCACCAAGTGGGAATACACTGGGTTTGTTGTTGTTGTTGTTGTAGTAGATGATTCGGTTGTCTCACCACAGCCGTTCAGGAGCAAATTGTGCCTCTTACAGATGATCTCATTATTGTTGTCCAAAAATGTATCATCACCTCCCAGAACCTTCACCCCCTTTATAACTTCTTGAGTTATTATCTGTTGTCTCAAACTAGTATACATTTCTCTCATCAATATCCTTTTTTTCCTATTCTACGGGCTACCAATTATGCATTAGCTAATAGAGGGTGAGAATAGATCATAAAATGTGCATCTTCCAGTCCAATGAATATGGAAGTTAGTACCATTGGTAGGTAAGAACTCCACTTGGTTGCCGCTAGGTTACATGGTGAAGACTGGGCCAGTTGAACAAATTGATCAACTTAAGGCATGTCCAATGTTATTTAGAAGCCATCATGCCAATTAAGCAATAAAGCAATGTTGTGACCCCGGAGGAGGGGTGCGGGGTGGGCGCTATAAGGGTAGGTCTAGCAGGACTAGCAAGCTTCTAAAGATGAGGTGCACATAACACCTTAGGCGACTCCCAAAATGGGAGAGGAAATGAAAAGCTTTATAAGGCATAGCTCAAGTTTACATGGTATGCGCACTTTTGAGGCTCGATGTGGCATAGCCCTAATATAAATACATGCGGGCCTATGACCAAAGCGAAAATACATGCCATGGACTTAGGTTGTGACAAATATGATGTAAGAGTTTGTACGGTGGGACAAACCTCTGGCTGGTTGAACCTAGATCAAGTTTACATGCGACACGCGCTTTAGAGGCTCGATTTAGGTAGCCCGAAAGACCTCCGTACGCCCAAAGCAAACAATACGTGCCATGGACTTGGGCCGTGACAGATGCAAAGCTGGGGTTATCACTCCATAGGCGAAGTTATGTGCTTCAAACAATCACTCACAAAGTGAATAGTGTGGCCTAGTGGTCAGTGAAGTAGGATGAGAACCATGAGGTCTTAGGTTGAAATCCCAGGGAAGACAAAAACACGTGACGATTTCTTCCCATCTATACCCTGTGCTAATGGGAGGTAGTAGGTACCCTATAAAATTAGTCGAGGTGCACGCAAGCTTGCTGGACACCACAATTATCCAAAAGCAAAACAATTACTTGCAAAGTGATCCAAACGTGAAGTCGTTGATTCTTTGTATCTCAACTTCAGGAAGTTTAATTCGTGTTGGCATTACTAAATATTAGATGTTGAACTAGTTATAGTAATTGCAATTTTATTACCAAACTCATATGTGTTTGATACATTTTTATTTTCTATATATGCACTATACTTCAAGTTCCATTTTTATTATGTAATAAAGTAACTAACTAATAAATATCTAATAGGACTAGAAAATAAAGGCAAGTAATTTCTAATATGCTAAGTTTATTAGGTATAGATTTCATATAAGCTCCACTACTTAGCCACTAAAGCATTTTAGATTGACTTGTCCAAATATTGACCATTTAGCTTCTCTTTCTTTGAGAATGAATATAGACCATTTAACTTTAGATTTAGACTTTTAAGGGTGGAAAACCCTTTGTATATATCTCTATATATAGATATATATTATATGCTATTCTATTTAAAAATATTTCATTAATTCCTACAAGTAACATAACTTTCTATTCTTGCATTTGGAATTATTAACAAATTGTAAAGACTTTTATGACATTAATTCTCACACCATGCCTTATATTAATTTAATCTCAAGAAAGTACAAGTATCGCGTTTGTCTAGTTAGAAAAATGTAAAATCATACTCTTAATGAGAGAACCAAAAATGTCATTCCACGTTAATGGGATTCTCGTCCTTGAATCTCAACATGTTACTTCGATAATGTTCAATTCATGCTCGATGTGGTTAATAGAAAAGATTCGTCCTTGAATGTTGTTCAAGTCGTACCTAAGTTATGGAAGAGGTGTGGATCCTATGGCCACCTAAGACTACAAAATTTAAAATGAAATTAAACTTTGTGGTTTGTTCGACAAGATCATTCACTATAAAACTAAAATCTCTCTAGTGATGTCGACAAGAACAGAAAGAAGTACATGACTATCAAGGAACTAGCCTTGTCATTGAAGGAATCAAAATGAGGCTCGAGCAAGTGAAATAAATGCAACTTCAACATGTACCCAAAGTGTTACAACAGAATAAAGATGAAGAGAAACTAGGTGACAAACAAAAGGAGTTCACGTAAAAGTTAAAAAGGCAATCTAAAAATGAATAAAAAGGGCAGCCCGGTGCACTAAAGCTACCGACCGCTATGCGCGGTGTCCGGTGAAGGGCCCCACCACAAGGGTGTATTGTACGCAGCCTTACCTTGTATTTCTGCCAGAGGCTGTTTCCAAGGCTTGAACCCGTAACCTCCTGGGCACATAGCAACAACTTTACCAGTCACTCCAAGGCTCCCCTTCCAATTTGAAAATGAATTGACTAAAAAGGCTCAATTGCACATTAGTATGTCCGCAAATATTAGAGCTTACCGGATACCAATTTCAGCCTCAAGCAAAGATTTGAAATTCATAAATTCAATGGTGAATTGATGAGTTCCAGTCCATATTTCTTGAGAGTTTTTGAGGTACATTTATTTTTTTTTGATAAGGTAAGATTTGTATTGATTCCAACAAAACCATATCGATTATAGTTACAAGCTACATCTAGGCTTGGTAAGCAAAAAGAAAATAAAATAACATTCTATAGGGACTCTGCGTCCCTGTATTTGTAATGAACATTCCGAAACACCAAAAATGTAAGAGTTGAATACAATTATGCTTTATTGTCTGGATGGAGTTGCTTTTGTTTTCAAAACCTCTTGAGTTCCTATCTTTCCAGATAGTCCACCAAATGCATCCTAGAATTATTTTCGAGATCCTTTGGGCTTTAGATCCTACTCTCCTGCTCCAGCTATTTAGCACATCCAGTGTATTGGTGGGCATTGCCCAACTCAATCCAACTTAGCTAGAAAGATGACCCACAACTAAGAGGTCACCCTACCATGCAAAAAAAGATGGCTATTTGTTTTTGCATAATCTCCACATAGAAGGCAAATAGAGCATAAGTGTATTCCCCTTCGTTGCAGCCTGTCTTATGTGAAACAAGCTTTCTTTACCACCAACCATGCAAAGCACACTACTTTGTATAGTATGTTTGCCTTCCATTGTTGTCTCCAGGGCCATTATATTTGTGTGTTGCTGCAATTTCTCCAATGATATGCTGACCTTACTGAATAAACTCTTGTTTTGTGTCCCAATCGACTTAATCTATCGTGATCCAATGACACTCCATTGAATTGGTTGAGACTATTGAAAAATTCAATGAATCTGTCCAATTCCCAATCATTCAAATATTTTTTGAAAGTGAGGTTCCATCCTTGATTATTCCATACCTCACTAACTTTTGCCCTTTGTTGCTGGTTTAGCGTGTAAACTTCAGGACTGCAACTGCTTTAAAGGGGCATTGCCTAACCAATTATTTTCCCAAAAAGAGATTTTTTTCTCATTCTCTATCTTATAGTTGATGTTGATGCTGAAAATGTTCCACTGATGGTCTTCCACACACTAACCCCATACATAGTGCTTACAACTTTGGTTTTCCAGGCATCTTCTTCTCCATATTTTTCCTTAATCACTTTCATCCACAGTGCTTGATCTTCATTTGTGTGTATCTCCAGAGCTATTTCATAAGGAGGCTTTGGTTTTGCTTTCTTAAGTTCCTTATGCGCAACCCTCTTGGTTTCTTGCTGATTGTTAATATTTTCCATTTGACTAGATGTATACCCTTTTCTCTTTGTTGTCTTGCCATAAGAAGTTGTTTCTCAATGTGTCCAGCCTTTTAGCCTTTTTTCAACCTGTGCTGATATAGGAAAGAGTGACATCATGTAAGTGGGGAGTGCATCTAGAACACTACTAATGAGTACAAGTCTGCCACCTAAAGATAGGTACTGACTCTTCCATCTAGTGAGGTTTTCCTCACAATTTTCAAGCACTCCATTTCAGATGTCAATAGATCAATAATATGCCCCCAAGGTCATACCAAGATATGTTGTGGGCAGTGTGCCTACTTCTCCTAGTATATCCACACAAAGCTGAAAGTTTTGAGGTTCATTAACTGGAAACATGACTCTTCCTCCTCTAGTTTACATGTAACCCAGAAACCCCTTCAAAGAAAGTTAAAATAGCCCTCAAAATCTTCATCCGCTCAGCCTCTACATTGCAAAGGATAATTGCATCGTCTGCGTATAACAAATGGGTGTTTCAAGATTGTCCCCTTGTTTGTTACTCACTTTAAAACCCCTGAGCCAATTGTTCCGATGAGCTGTGAGCAATGTTGTTTAGACCCTCCATGACAATTAGGAAAAGGAAAGGTGAGAGGGGATCACCTTGCTGTAATCCCCTACTTGAAGTGAAAAAGCCTTCAGGTGCACCATTGATCAGAACTGAAAATCGAATCCATTTCACCAATTTATTGCCAAAATCCATTCTCTTCAGCATGTTAAGCAGAAAATTCCAGTTCACATGATCAAAAGCTTTTTCTATGTCTAACTTACATAGAATATCAGCTTTACCACGTTTCATTCTAGAGCCCAAACATTCATTAGCAATCAGTGCAACATCCATGATTTGCCTACCCTTGATGAAAGCCACCTGATGTGAGTCCACCAGTTTGTGCATTACTGTCTTCAACTAACCTTTCTGTGAGAAGCTTGGATATGATTTTATATACACTTCCATCAAACTAATAGGTCTGTAATCTCTCAGCTCCTTTGCATTACTTCTTTTGGGGATCAATGCTATGTATGTGGCATAGAAGTTTTTTTCAAAGAACTCCTGATTGTGGAAATGGTGGATTGCCAACATCATATCTCCTTTGACTATGTCCTAGCAGTGAATGTAGAAACCCATATTAAAACCATCTGGCTCCGGAGCTTTGTCCACAGAACAAATCTTTATACACTCAAATACCTCTTGTTCTTCAAAGACTCGCTGTATCTTGTCCTAGTCCTTTTCTTGATCAGATATCATATGGCCTGCAATTTGATTGAATTCTGGTCCCTAATTTTCTGATTCTGAGTAAAGTTGCACATAAAACTTGATTATTTCTACTTTGATAACCCTTGGCTCTTTTGTTTCAACTACTCCCGCTACTAGATGATCAATGTCGTTGTACTTTTTATGGGCATTTGCTGATCTCTAGAAAAACTGTGTTTTTGTCCCCTTATTTCAACCATTGTACTCTTGACCTTGACCTTTGTCTCTAGTGTATTTCCTCCCTTGTGGCCAGCTCTTCAAACTTAGTGTTCAAGTCGGCTTTAAATGCAGTTTCAGCACTATCTAGACTGCTTATCTGTTGTATCTTGTCTAGGGCTGAATCTGGTTATGAATGTTAAGTTTTTCCATCCTTAGATTGCCATTAGTAACCAAATTCCATTCCTTGAGCTTAGACTTCAAAGCCTTCTGTTTCATTGCTAGTACAAAGTCAAGTTTGCCTACCACTATGAAAGAGTCCCACCATATCTTCACCTGATCTTTGAAGCCATCTACTCTCAACCACCAATTTTCAAACTTGAAGTAGGATTTTGAGTTGCTCTAATTCCCACATTTCAAAGATAGAGGCCAGTGATATGAGATAACCTTAGGGAGAATTGATTGGTTTATGCTTGTAAATTCCTCATCCCAATGAGGGGTGAAGAGGAATCTATCTATCCTTGAAAAAGAATCTTGAGTGCCACCTCTAGCCTAAGTGAAGGTTCCACCATTTAGAGAAGGATCCACCAATTCTGAATCTTCAATGAACTTTGAGAAATCTTCCATACTTCTGGACAAGGTGGTTGCGTTCTTTTTTTTCAGAAATGAACCTAGTTGTGTTGAAGTCTCCGCAAGTCACTCATAAATCTTCGCAAAGACCCTTGACTCCACTAATCTCTTCCTACAATTCTAATCTTTCTCTTCTGAAATTTGGCCCGTAGACACCAGTCAAACACCACTTGAAATTCTGATTTACTGCCTTGAAACTACAAGACAGAGAGAGTAACCCCCCCCCCCCCCCCCCCCCCCCACACACAAATATGAGTTCCCCCTCCCATATTTTACTATCCCACATGATTAAGATTCCACCTCTAGTACCATTTGCTTGTAGATTCTCATATTTGACCCACCTGTTAGCCCAGATTTCTTTAACGTACGTAGCTATATCTCCCTCCAACTTTCGTTTCTTGTCGACAATAGATGTCAGCTCCCCATTCATGGATCAAACTCTTTAAGATAGTTCTCTTCCCCCATCATTGATACCCTTCACTTTCCATGAGATGATATTCAACTTCATGATCCACCTTCAATCGCCAATCTCCTTTTGGGTCTGCTTCCATTGCTCTTGAACTTCATATCAAAAACTAAACCTTTAAGTTCTTGAATACCTTTCCACCTGGTAGTTCCACAGCTTTTTGGAACTTGAGGGGAATTTTTGTTCGATCTTAGCATGTCAATTTTTTAGAATAATTCTTGAGTCTCTTTCACAATCTCTATAATTTACCTCAAACTGTTTACAAATTCTACTGATGTTTTTGAACATTCCAGGAATGTGCATCTTCTATCAGAAGAGGAGCTTCTTCACATATCTCTATAGGTTGCATGTTAGAAATTGGTAAAGAGGTGAATTGTTGGGCTAAATCTTCATCTGCGCTATCAATCTCTCTCACCAAATCTCATGTTTCCATTTCAAACGCGTCGCTGCTTCTCCTTTTCTCTTGTTTTTTTACTATCACTGCTTGCATGGAATTCCCCAGAATTTGACAGATTTGAGCCTCAGTTAACATTGGGTCATATTGTGGTGGATTAGGCTTGATACCAATAGTTTTTGTGATCTGAATTAGGTCAAGGCCCAATTTTCCTTTGGGCCCAGATTTCCTCTTTCACAAGGAGTGGAGAGTTTAATAGCTGGCAAAATCCTCACATTCCTATCACGTGCAGATTTTTTAAAATTGTTGGCTTCAACCGAGGAGCCCACGTGCCCATATACCTCCTCTTTTGCAGATATGTCAGTGGATAAAAGGGTTTGACCGTGGTTATTATCCAAAGGGTTTAACGATTGTTCTCCGGCCATCTTCCTCTTTTTCACAGTCGTCGGGATCTCACACCAAATGGGCATATTGAAGATGTAGCCATCGCTTTCCATTTCAATATCCCTGGGTACTGCTTTCCCGTCACCCTTGACTTTGATTTGTGCCCAGCACAGATGATTTTTTAGTATTGTTTCTTCCTACGTTTCAATCCATCCACCACATGCATCTCCTATCTGTCGGAAAATGGGCTGTGACTAGAGGCTCAGAGGTAATCCATATATGCCAATCCATACCCAGGTTCTTGATTCCTCTTCCGGCCAACATCCTACAGTTGGAGTCCACCATTCCAAACTCAGAATGGACCTCTTCCACCTCCAATTCTCCTTTCAAGATATGTTCTGTTTCCTTCCTAGTGGGAAGTTCGAAGAGGAATTGAGAGTCATTCATTACATACACGTTGGTTCCATGTGTTGTGTTCCATACACTACTCACCCACCTTCTTACATGGTTAAGAGTTGGGATTTCATGGCTTGCTGACATGAATTTACCCACGATGCATTTGCCAAGTACATCGTCTTCTTATGAAACCTCTGACACTCCAGCAACTTTGATTCTTGAGTTGGATATTTGAGGTGTCGCTCCTTTTATTGCTGCCGATGACTATTTAATGCTTCTGATAGACTCTACAAAGGACTTTTGATGATGATGATGATGATTGAATGTAGATGGACTCTTTCTGGTTGGGGTCGCAATAAATTTTTCGATCTTCTGAGCTATTGCTGCCCAACCAGCATTTAATGCAATTTCTGGAGATATAATTACCGATCTATTCCCCCCTTGTACTACAATAAAGCTTATGTACCTACCGTGTTCATTGTATTTAAGGTCTCGTGTTCAGCAAAAATGTCTCTTGTTTTCCATCTCTTTTTTGACATTCTCTGCTCCTTTGATGCATCATTAAATACATGAACTAACCATTTCGTAATTTTAAGGCTTAAAGATACTTTTCTCATCAAATTTCTGCAGCGCTTAGTCCATTCAAACCAAGTCTCAGACTTCGATGCGGTTTTAGAAATTTCAAACGATTTAAAACCAGCATGGTAGTAAATCCTATCTTCCCCCATGAGAACTAAAAGCAATAAAAGAAAGAAAAAGGATAAGAGATAGCAGAGTGTGTTACCTAAGGAGGAAAAGAAAGAAAGGGCTATTTCCGGCGTAGAAGACTACAGGACAGGCGTTGCTCTCTCCCCTAGGAAGTAGGAAAGAGAGGATTCTCGGAAAACGTGCCTGGGAGCATTCTTCCTAACAGTTGTTTCAAAACTTTTGATATGGATTTTTTTGGGGGAGTGAAGATGTGGGGAACAATTTAGAGCATATATCAAAGATGAAGATTAAATGAGAGCTTAGATGGAAGGATGAAAGCAAGGGCAAAATATTTAGAGCAAGAGTACTGAAGATAATAGTGTGATTTTTCAGACAAGCAGAATGAGATGCTTACAAGTGTATCAATCTGAGTGATGATATTCGCATAGTGCAATGCAAGACCAGCAGATCCCAACCCCTGGTGGTTGTTTTTCATAGGTCTCTCTCCATCTGCAAGGATCAGCAACACTATGGTAATCACGATACCACAAACTTTCCAATCTAGTCACTAAACCATGTGCAGTCTAGTCAAGATTACAAACAACTTTACTCAAGTGCAAAATCAAAAACAGAAGATTAAGATGATTATGATCCTACGAAAGAAGTTCACAAGAGACTCCCATGAGTTACTGTTCCCCCAAATGAATCCAAACATGCCATTTCAAAAGGGACCAATGGAACAGCTAATTAGTTGTAAAATCAGAGTAACTGTAATATCATAGACAAGTATTGAGCAATAAGCATAATCTACAAACTCCATTTCTGTTATTAAAATAACTAGTAGCAGATTACTCAAAAATTCATCCAAGATCAAGGAATCTCCCGACCACTAGGCATGCTTCAACAGCAGGAAACCATTTATTTTCAACAGACAACTTCATGGGTAACAACTAGTAACAGATACCTTTCCACCAAGCATGCCAAGTCAAATCTATGAATGATAAAATCAAATTGTGGCAAGACACAGGTTCTTTTAAGAAAACATATAAGAAGCACAGAACTCAGAAATCAGTCTTTCAAGAATGTCTTTCTTTGGCCAAGTCTGGACATGGAAGGAAGCTGTCTGAGAGCCGAAGCTGGGAAAGAACCTAGGATTCAGAATGTTTTGAACATAGACAGAAGAAGACGACTTCCTGAATACATGTTTGGTAGGGAAAGCTGCAAGATGGGTAGACAACTAAATATAAGAGAAGAATATTATTGAATTGTTGTAACTACATTATTACATTGAGGCTCTATTTATAGACACTACATTCTAATCCTTTTCCTAACAGGACACTACATTATAATCCTTTTCCAAGTAGGATTCTATATGCTATTCTTGTTCCTACTCATTTTGTAACATCCCCTCAAGCTGGTGCATAGAAGGCATATATACCAAGCTTGTTATGGATGTAATTAATGCGAGGATCAGTGAAGATATCTGGAAGAAAACTGATAAAGACCGCTCTAGACGTCTGGAAGGCCACAATTGAAAATGAACAATCTGAAAAAGTGATTCGAAAAGTAGTATACATCGCCGGAAAGTCGATCTATCGCTAGAAAATTGCCGAAAACTGGTATCTCAAATTCAAGAGATGAGTAGATCTTGAACCAAAAAGTCACCGAGGAACTGGCCGGAACATGCTCACGCACCGGATTATTAGATTTGATAGATGAAAACTGGTCATAATTTGAGAAAAAAATTATAATGGGTAGAGTTGAAATGATGGCACAACCCTACTGAGAAAAAGAATTATATGGGTAGGGTCGAAATGACAGCCCGACCATACTTAGAAATAGAATTATATGGGTAGGGTCAAAATGTCGATACGACCCTACTGAAAAAGAGGAATTATATGGGTAGGGTCGGAATGACGACACGACTCTACTGAAAAAGAGGAATTATATGGGTAGGGTCGGAATGACGACACAACCATACTGAAAAAGAGAAATTATATGGGTAGGGTTGGAATGATGGCATGACCCTATGCAAATCAGATCTGAGGAGTCACTATAAAGATACAAAGAACTACGCAAATCAAATCTGAGGAGTCATCGAAAAGATGCACAATGCTATGCAACTCAAATATAAGAAAGTAGTCCGAAAAGATGCATAGTACTACGCAAATTAAATATGAGAAAGTAGTGTCTGGATAAATGGATGATGATATGCAAATCTGATATGAGAAAATAGTCACCAGAAAGATCCACGGTTACCCAACTTTGCTAACATAATCATTGGCTAGACGGGCGGCATATATGGATTATAGCCGCCCACTGACAGCAGAAGCTATTTGATTGTCTACCGAGATCGTCGAGGCTCTAATACCATGTGAGAAATATAAAAGAAGCATATCATTGAATTGTTATAACTACATTATTACAGTGAGGCTCTATTTATACACTACATTCCAATCTTTTTCCTAACAGGACACTACATTATAATCCTTTTCCAAGTAGGATTCTATATGCTATTCTTGTTCCTACTCATATTCTAACAGCATGGAGCATGGACGATGGGCTGAAGGTGCCATAGCTAAGGGATGCGACGTTTCTCTTCAGATTTGCATCTGAAATGGGAACATTGAGCGTTCTTAAGGAGGGGCAAAGATGGTGAAGTAGAGTTTCTGATACTGGACAGGTGGTCGGAAGGCGTGGGTTGTGTCGAAGGTAGGGCCAGGGATGGGATAGTGGCAATTAACATTGTTGGAGTCCCAATACACTTATGGTCTGTTTGGAGAGGTAGGAGATCTATTTTGAGTGATATGTCAAGAGTCAAGATCTTAGTGCAAAAAGGAGGGAAACACAATTTGTATGTCGGATGGGGGGATGTGTTTTGGGATCTGGATGTTTCTCAAATTTTGCCCGAACGTGGTTGATGCTAATCGGGAGGAGTTTTTTGGTTTTGGGGAGGCAGGGCCCAGGGGGAGGGGAGGGGAGGAGAGGATGGTGTGGGATAGGAGAAAGCTATCCTATAGAGAGGGGGATGGAGAGGAGGAAACCTCAAGCTCAGGTGGGGTCTGTAATGAAGTTTTCAGAGGCCCAAGGCCACAGGACTAGTCCAGCATGCTTGCCGGCGCCGGCATGTATGGTTTTCAAACCTGTGGATACTGTCATTCCTCTAAAGGAAAATGCCTTTGCTTTAGCACTCTGTGAAAGCGAAAGAAGATTATGTAAATGGGTAGGGAAAAGGTGTTTATGTTTTCTGAATTCTTAGGAGTGTCCTTCGAAGGGAAAGAGAATAGATCCAACAACTATTAAATGATCCTAACAGAGATGCTAATGAGGCACGAAAGGTAGATAGAAGGAGTGGAAGGGAGGTAAGGGGAAGGAAAGCGGGGAAGCCCAAGAATAAAGGGGTAAAATTTGACGTATGAAAAAAGATTTAGAAGTAGAAAAGGGGGTAAATGAAGAAGGCTGGAAGGGTGGACGGGGGAAGGAAAAATTGTCCATGGATGTCAACATCCTATCTTAGAATGCGTACGATGAATGATCCGAATAAAAGGGTTATCCTCAAGGCAGGATTTAGGGTATGAGGGCATACATAGTGTGCTTTGAAGAAACAAAAAGTCATAAAAGAGGCAATGGTGAGAATTGACTAGAGCAAGAGACCGATGAAAGAAAATTGGAGGTATGGAGCTAAGGAAAGGCAAGTGCACGATAGCAATGCGAATTAGAAACAAGGGGAGCAGATAAAAACAGGTTTTTTTTGGTTGGATGTGTGGGTGTTGGGGGGGATAAAAGACAAGGTTTGGGGAGGAGATGGGACACCTTAATGGCCGAGCAAAAGATCCAGTGGTTGTTTGGGAGATTTCAATATTATTGGGTTGGTTGTTTGGGAGATTTCAATATTATTGGGTTCCGAAGTGAGGATGGGATATTGGGTGGTTTTTAAGGCAACAGAGGAAGAATTTGGTGGATGCAACAAAAATAAAAGGTCACTTATTCTATATCTTTTTTTTTTCGATAAGGAGTGTTGTCACCATTTTACAATGGAACTAGATATTCTTGAGGAGACAGGAATGACGTGTTGTAGACCTATCATCACTCATATGCACTCAAATGTTAACCTTCTACCAAGACAGTGGTACTCCCATGGTGATCCTACAAGTATGGTCATCCTACAAGTATAGGTGTCTGCTTGGTAAGTTGAACTACCTCACTGTGACTCGACCTGGCGCTATCTTTCATGTGAGTGTTGCAAGTCAGTGTATGGACTCTCCATGTGAAAGTCATGGGGAATTCTTTAACATACAAAATTAGCTCCAGGCGAAGAACTATTTTTTGAGGATCGAGGCCATGAGCAAATTGTTGGACACCAATGCTAATTGGGTAGGATTACCTTCTAATAGACTGGACTGTCTATGTCTGGATATTGTATTCTGGTCAAAGGTAGTTTGGTGTCTTGGAAAAGCAAGAAATAGAATGTGATCGCTAGATTTAGTGCACAAGCAGAACATCAAGAAATAGTTGTGGCAGCCTGCGAACTAATTTGGATCAAACAGTTGCTTAGAGAACTAAAGTCTAGAGAAATCAGTCTGATGGAACTTGTGTGTGATAATAAAAATGCACTTCATATTACATCAAATCCGACATCCGATGAGAGGAGTAAACACATCGAGATCGATTATCATTTCATCAAAGAAGAGATACTCTCAGAAGACATCGATACAAAGTTCGTGAAATCAAATGATCAACTTGCAGATATATTCACCAAGTATTTCGATCTCTCAGATTAGTTACATTTGTAACAAGCTTGAAACATAGAACTTGTATGCACCAGCTTGAGAGGGAGTGTTAGAGAATATTGTAAATAATACTGTGTATCAATTAGGATCAGACACAATACTATTTCCTCTTTTAATACATGTACATTCACTATTTAAACTCGGTAGCTTGAGGGAATAATCAAGCAGCATTTTCTCTCAACCTCTCTTTCTTTCTCACGTAGTAGAATTACTATACAAACATAATATGTCATCTCATGGTTGAGAAGGGAGACGAGGGGGGATGACAGTTTGTAGTCATATAGTAAGGACTGAAGTGGATTTCCCACATCTTTCTATTTGGCTACCGAAGGCATATAGTAAAATGTATTTCTTTGTGTGGTCGTCTTCTAGAGAAGCAATATTAACTGCTAGGAATCTAAGGAAGAGGAGAACATACAATGTCAGCCAATGCTATATGGGTAGATGTTCAACGGGGTGTGGTCTACCTATTATTACATTGTCTAGTAGCTACATGCTTGTGGTCGGAGATTCAGAATTGGCTCAATATACAACGGTCATGCAGAGAATAGTTAAAAAAAGGCTATGTATAGAAGGAGTAGAAGATCAAAGTATGGGATATAGCTCAACTAGCTCATACATGAATACTGTGACGGGAGAGGAATATAAGAGCTGTTTGAAGGGGCAGAGAATGATTCTGTATTTGGGAGGATAGCCTCATGTCTATAGTTTTTTTTTAAAAATTTTGGGCACCCATGTGGCCCTTGGTTGTAAAGCTGAATGGGTGATACTTGTAGAGAACCATTTCTTGACCTAGGTTTCTATACTTATTGGTATACTACTTGTATATGGTGATTCCCTGACATTAACAAAATAATTTAACTTACTAAAAAAATAAAATTATGGAGAAGTTTTGTCATGCTTTTAACAATTTAACATAATAATCCGAAAAAAATCTCTGAAGATACAGACAAAATACTTGAATACAAGCATTAGTTAAGAAAGTAACAGAAACATCAAAATAAGAGCGATCACTCCTCCAACCAGCCCCAACATGAAAGTAAAAAGCACCATAAGAGAAGTTGAATTGAAGGTCAAATGCATTACCAGCACAGCCAAATGCAGCATGGATCTCCAAATGAAGGAAATGCACGATGTCCACAAGCTTCTCTATCACCTTCAGTCACGAGTAAAACAATTTGTATAATATTCAAAGAAATTTGATTAATATATCTAGAACACTCTAGCCATCTCATGCTAAGAATATGTATCATTAACGGGTCCATTAAGAAATGGTAATCAAATTACCATTATTTAAATTCAAGAATTAAAGAGATCATAAATCAACACTGACTTGCTACCTCTTCCAAAATCTTGGACCAGAGGGATTTCTTTTTCAAACTTTTGACATGTTTCCTTTGACTTTTCAACTCTGCCCTTAAAATTGCAAGGCTATCTCCTACACAAATGAAAAGAAAAAGAACAAGATGAATAAACACACAAGATCAGCGCGGAGAAAAGATTAACAGATGCTAGTTTCTATAAAACCGAACATCATTCTTGATCTAACCCATAAATTAACCAGCCATAATCAAAATATGTTTTTAATCATTTTCTCAGGTAGTTATCAACAACAACAACAACAATATACCCAGTGTATTCCCACATAGTGGGGTCTGGGGAGGGTAGAGTGTACGCAGACCATACCACTACCTCAGGTGAAGTAGAGAGGCTATTTCCGGCAGACCCCCGACTTAGAACCGATAACAGTATAACAAACACAAAAGATAAGTGCAAAATAAACTAACACCACTGGCAACATGACAATACTACAACCACAAGATAAAAAATAAGAACTATCTAATCGAAATCATAGGCATCAAATAGCACCACGAATAAAAAACTACAGACACAAAAGAACGCTCCCTTATTATTACCGACACACTCCCACCCCCTAACCCTCTACCCTAATCCGCGTCCTTCACACCTTCTTATCAAGGGTCATGTCCTCCGTAAGTTATAACTACTCCATATCATGCCTAATCACCTCCCTCCAATTTTTCTTCGGTCTACCTCTACCCCGCCTAAAACCATCCATAGCTAGTGTCTCACACCTCCGCACTGGAGCATCCGAGCCCCTCCTCATCACGTGCCCGAACCAATGTAACCTCACTTCTCGCATTTTATCCTCCACCGAAGCAACTCCTACCTTCTCCTGGATAATCTCATTCCTCACCCTATCTTTCCTGGTACGTCCACACATCCATCGCAACATTCGTATCTCCGCCACCTTCAACTTTTGGATGTGAGAGTTCTTAACTGGCCAACATTCCGCTCCATACAACATAGCCGGCCAGACTGCCACTCTGTAGAACTTACCTTTAAGCTTCGGGGGCACCTTCTTATCACATAAGACTCCCGAAGCGAGCCTCCATTCGAACCACCCCGCCCTAATACGATGCGTAACATCCGCGTCAATCTCGTCATTTCCCTGAATCATAGACCTCAGATACTTGAAACTCTCCCTCTTCTGAATGACCTGCGAGTCCAGCTTCACCACTGTTCCATCCTCCTGCGACACCTTACTAAACTTACACTCTAAGTACTCCGTCTTGGTTCTGCTCAACCAAAATCCTGTAGACACAAGCGTCTGTCTCCAAATCTCCAACTTATCATTAACTCCTCGAGTCTCGTCAATCAGTACAACATCATCCGCAAATAACATACACCAAGGCACCTTCCCTTGAATATGTCGCGTCAAAACATCCATCACCAAGGCAAATAAAAACGGGCTAAGAGTTGATCCCTGGTGCAACCCTATTAGAACTGGAAAGTGCTCTGAATCCCCACCTACCGTCCTCACACGAGTCTTCACCCCATCAAACATGTCCTGGATCGGCCTAATGTACGCCATGGGCACCCCTCGAGCCTTCAAGCACCTCCACAAAATCTCCCTCAGAACTCTATCATATACCTTCTCTAGATCAATAAACACCATGTGCAAGTCTTCTTCCTCTCCCGAAACTGCTCCACTAATCTCCTAACAAGGTGAATGGCCTCAGTGGTCGAGTGACCTGGCATGAAACCGAACTGATTCCGAGATATTCACGATCCTTCTCAGCCTCAACTCTACCACCCTTTCCCAAACCTTCATACCTTCATAGTATGACTCAACAACTTAAGGCCTCTATAGTTGTTGCAATTCTGAATGACTCTCTTGTTCTTATATAAAGGAACAAGCAATAATGAAATACGCTCTCGTCCTAGTAACCGTACTTATATCACCTAGACAAAACAGTTCCTAACTATTAAATGGGCGGTCAAAAAAGGAAAAGATTTTGAAAGTGAGTGAGCTGCAAAAACTACTCTCAACTCATGAAGTTTATGTAAACCCTAAAACCATATCAGTTTATTGTAAAAAGAACTCAAAAAAGGGATAGAAAACTATGGTTCACCAAACTAGAAAGTATACAGAATAAGGAGTATGTTAAACATCTACAACCGAAGACTTCAGAAGAATGAATTGATCAGCTGTGTTGCTCGGACTATTCAAAAATGCCGCCGACGCGTGTCAAATCTTCCAAAAGTAGTGCATTTTTGGAGGTTCCGACACGGGTGAGACAACATTTTGGAGAGTCCAATCAACATAGTGGATCAGTATGAACTCCCTCCTGGTTGAGCTTTCCATGCTCGTAACCACCTAAACTTATGCTCTATCATTGAACAGAAAACAACAAATTAACCAGTTATCGCAACTTCTAAAAACTCGCTGCCTAACTACCACCTATAGTCCATTCTACACCATTCCTTATTGCCAAAGGAAAACTTGAAAATGTTCACTAAGGCCTCTTTTGTGTAGCAACCCGAATAATTTTGTAATACTCATAAACCTTGAAGCGCGACTCAAAATGTGCTGAGCGATTCACCTAGCTTAATGAGTGCTTCAGTGTCATCATTAAGGTTCTAAGGCATACTTTTCCCGGCCAATGAGCCTCTTCTAAAGAGGCGCCACTAAACAATTGATATTTCACTTTATATTAATTTTTTTCAATTTCTTTGTACATATATTTGACAATCAACAACATACCCAGTGTAGTGTAGGGTCTGGGGAATATATTTGACATCCATACTTGTAATTATAGTCTTAGGCTAAACATATATATTTGTATTCTTTCTCCATTTGTGCCTTTTTTAAATTAAAGTTCACATTTTTTTTGCACTTGAAACCCCAGCAAACCTTGAAGCTTTTTTGCGTTTTTTGCTTTGATAACACTGACTTGGAGGTCTTATAAGAGACCCATGGATAAGAATAATACAGTGGAAAAGTATATAAATATTTACAAGTGTATGAAAATAGCATAAGGGCCTAAGAGTGTTGAAGTTGGGAAATGGAACAAGGTTCCACTCTCAGATAGGCTCGTGCTAGAAGAACCATGACAAGGCTTGGGAGGGAGATTGAGGCGGGCCGCAATGTAGTTATGGTCCATTTGGCCAAACTTCGAAAATCAACTTATTTTAAAAAAGTATTTTTCAAAAAAGTATTTTTGGTGAGAAGCAATTTGTGTTTGGCCAATAAATCCAAAAAACCACTTTTGCGCAGCAATTAGTGTTTGGCCAAGCTTTTTAAAAGTGTTTTTAAGTTTATTTTTCTCAAGTGTTTTTCATAAGTTCTTTTCAGGAGAAGCTACATTTTTTAGCTTATGGAAAACTATTTTTTCCACTCCCCAAAAGCACTTATTTTCTTTCAAAAGTTTGGTCAAACACTTCATTTTTAAATAATAAACACTTTCTAAGAAAATAAGCACTTTTGGAGAGAAATAAGCTTGGCCAAACAGGTTATTACACTCTAGCAAAAGAAAAATTGGGATAGGATTCTATAGGATCCCCCAAATCGGATGTGAAAGTTTCCTTTCATCTGGCTCAAGTGCACACCAAATAAGGAAAAGAGTTCTCGTTTTCAAAGTCTAGAAAATCCCTAAATAAAAGGGTCTACTTCTTACTCAAGTTCCTATGGGATATTTTAGAGATAGGTTCTATAGGAACTGGACGGTCCTATTTGGTCAAATACCTAGCAACAAACTCATGTGTTCCTTTCATTACGGTATTTTTGAAAAAGTTCTAGGATAACAAGCATAAAGGTTTCTTCTTGATAAGATCGATATTGATGATAGTGACAATCTTGATGCTAGTGGAGAAGCTTGGCCGAGAGTCCAAACAAGTTTCACGTGATAAATGTGTGCAGGAAAAGGCCTAATAGCCAAAGGAAAAGACACGGTGATGGGCTCACGCCCGAGTCTCACTGAGAGGCCCGGCCTTTATATATACCACCGATCGTGAATGTTTTTTTGTAATTTCAATATTTGGCTACGTGTTAGGAGAGCAAGAGGGGCGAGGCTCGTCCAAGGCTTTACTTGGGATATTCAAAGTGAGATTGTTACCATATTTTATACTAACTAAAGTAGATTAACACTAATGTAATCCAATCATTCAAGAACTCAAAAAGGAAATTGTTTAAATTTTTACTACCAAAATATAATTTCTACCGCTTGGAACTTATTTATTGAATATAGTAAGTGTTTAAATACTATTTATAAGTGTCAAAAGTGGTAGGATAAATGTATTAAATGAAACCCTTAGGTTGACACTAATGTTGGTTATTGGGGAAGACAATGAGTAGTGACCTTGTCTATTTAAATACATGTTGTTGGGTTATAAGTGACTCCAATAGACAATTGAATGTCAAGGATGGATTTAAAAAGGTGACTAAGCACCTTGAATAGCATTTTGGGTTTGGTAGTCAAAGTTTAAGCCCTAAATGAGTTATGTTGAGTTTAAATGAACTCTTGATACAAATTGGATATCATTGTGTAGGTATTGAACCATTGGCAGCATTGCGACGTTGAAATTGAATTTGGTAAGAGTATTGAGGTATGTAGACACTGTGTATGTTGTTGTATTGAGGTATGCAGAGATTTATTACCTCTTTGAACTTTTTCTCCAAAATGAGTTCGAATGATTTAAATATTGATTTTAAAAGTGAATCTTAGCTTTTGGGGACGAGCGGATTGGGATTGAAGCATTACTTTTAATTACTAAGGGCTCGTTTGGTACAAGGGATAAGGGATAACTAATCGAGAATAATTTTGGGATGAACTTATCCCATGTTTGGTTGGATAACTCATCCCGGGATTGTAGTGTTAATTTTTATCCCACCTTGAGAGTTGGATAACTAATCCCTGGATAACTTGTGTCCCAACAAAAGAACCCTCAAATGTTTCAATGCCATTTTGGTTTATGTTTTGTGATACCTCATACATTTATACTTTTTAAAAACCAAATAGTTTGAAATAGCACTTTGTTTGAATCTTTGAGTTTAAAGTTGCCCGTTTCTTAAAAAGAGGGTTCTTTGAGTTTATTTCTCCTTTGACATCCCCAGACCTCACTTGTGGGACCACTTTTGGTATGTTGATATTTCGCATGTGATAAATGATTTGTCATGTTGTGCGAAATGTTTTACATGTATATCGCCAAATGTTTTGGATACACCATTAGCGTCACGATTTGATGCAATAGACTTTTGAGGCTACTAAGGCCATGCGATCTATTTTAAGATAAAAATTTATCAAGATTACTTGTGACAACCAAGAGTGCTATTTAGACGGTTCTATTCATTATCAAGAAACTACATGTGCTAATTTAGGAACATATACCAAAGCTAAGGCGGAGGTGTAAGGGTTAAAGTCCTCCCAAGTGTAGGCAAATTTAATACCATCAGTATGGCACTATACGATAAGATACCTAAGCAACTAGGATGATAATACTTGCCGCTATGGTATACACTTAGTGTTATAGAATATATATCGACTTAATATAGTATTCTCTTTAGATGTATAAACTTGAATATACATGATTTGAAGCTTATAAGCTAATGTTGACTTAATGTGTTCCATTTGACTTTTCATTTAAATGTCGTATTTATGAATTGATATAAATGTTTTACGCTTTATACCGATGTTCATTCATTGCACATCCTTTGTTAAAATACTTGATCTACTTCTTGGAGAAACGGTCTATGATACATACTATACATGTGTAGCTTAGGCTTGTCAGCCACTATCCCCTTATTTATTTCAGAAACTAACGTGGCTCAAAACAAACTGCTTGTTTAGAACTTCTTCACTTCCATAGTGACTCTGGTGAGGCTCTACTTATCTTTTCCTTTTTAATAACTGTGGTGTCTAGGCCAACTTGTGCGCACCTCGACTAATTCCACGAGATACCTACCACCTCCCACCACCAACAGGTACCAGGTAACTCTATCCATCAAGGCTAGTACAAATGGGAAGAAATCACCTAGCGTTTTTGTCTCCGCTGGAAATTCAACCTGAGACCTCATGGTGCTCAACTTACGTCATTGACCACTATGTTACACCCGTGGGTGTAGGCTCCACTTTACTTTCGTGGAGATTACTTAGAATTATTCTTTTGAGTCACCGATATCTCATTTAGCAAGTTCATTCCTTGTCATAGAGGTTGCATAAACAGATGGTTGTATTTACGGTTACCATATGGCATGCATGAGTGTAATATCATCACTTTAATATTATCACCTTTATCTATTTACATTTCTGTCTACATAAAGGGTTTTAAATCTGAAGTTGATGCTTCATGCATGAATTTCAAAATTGTTGTGTTTATGGATTCAAACGCATATAATTGGGTCACATCATATAGGATTGGTTCGCCCTGTGCAGGAAGAGTGTTGGGTACCAGTCACGTGAATTTTGGGGCGTGACATTTTAACTTCTTAACCAAGTGAATTTGAAGTCATTTCTGAGTAGGGTGCAACCAATTTGCCATGCACAACATCAAGGCAAGACGACGAGGCATAAAAGTAAGAAAAGTTGCCATTTGTACTTGTCCTAAATAATTTTTTGACTAGTCCACAAGAAAATTCGACTTGTTCCCCTGGCCTTATGCAAATATGCAATATCAAACGCAAATAAGTCTGCCAATAATTAACATTTAAATTAAAGTATCTCGGTAGCCAATTCTTGGAGACTTAGAGATAAGACCTTCTTGCAGGAGTCCTCAGTCATGGACCTGAAGTCAATAAACATACAATATAAGGCTCCAAATTTGCAAATTGACCAACATACAGTTATTTATCTTTATCTTGCCTGGCAGCTTGTCTTATTTATTCATTTATTTTGAGAAGATCGCGGTTTGTCTTATTTTGAAATGATTCTCTCTCAAGTAGATTTACTTAAATCTATACAAATTACAGTACAATAGTTGATGAATGAAAGAAAGTGTGAGATTTGCTTTTGATTCTTTATGAGATATGCCTCTACTTTAAAGGGAAATTATGGGAGAGAGTATTCAAACGACTTATAAATTCAAGTCCAGAGTTGCTTCCCATTTCCTCCTAAATTTCCCCTTTCTTCCCATGATCTTCAAGATTTCCCCAACTGAACACTTACTAAAAATTGTTCCAATAATCAGTGAAATCCATAAAGACAAATGCTTTGATGATCTGTCAAGGCATCACAACATGAAAAAATTGCCATGCTCGTAAACCATAATAATATGATGAACACATTGCAAGTTCAAATTTCATCTATGGAAAATTTGAGCTCCAGGCTGCTTTAAAGAATCACAAACAGAAAATAACGGTTATTATGGAATACCTCTCTGAGTAGCATTTGAAGTATCCTCTTCTTGAGCTTTACGCCGATAATCTTGTTCAAATCTGTCCAATGCATGGAATTCATGGTACAGTTCCTGCAAAAAGCAGACCGATTCTCCTTACTAGAGCCTGAGCCAGATAACCTGTTAGGAAAAAGCAGAATGCAAGTTGTTGTACTCAATTACAGAAAGTGAACTAATAAGCAAATTTCGGCTTTTCTTTCTGACAACCACAAAGCTCTTAGTGTGGTTAGTGTTAGTATCGGTATTGGCTTGCCTGCTATATAGAAGCCATACTAATCAATCTCCCACAAGTACGGCTTTTAAAAAGGTTTGTCAAATTTTAGACTTGAATTCTTACCAAATACACAAATGCAAACACAAGATATTTCCAAGGGATCTTTTCTTTATCGGCACCCAAAAGTGCAATTCTCGCTATAAAGATTTCACTTTGTAAACAACTAAATGGAAAGTTCACTGCTCCAGTGAGCCAATTCATCGTAGATCTCATTCTAGATTTCTAGTAAAACAAATACAAGATCAAAATATGGTGATGATTAGTTTAATTATCTAGTTGTTTATCTACATGTTACTCTCTGTTTCAATTTATGTGGCACAATTTGACTAGACGTAGAGTTTAAGAAAGACAAGATAATTTTGGAACTTGCGGTCTTAAACATGCCATGAAGCTATAAAAACATGCCATGAAGCTATAAAAGCATGCCAATAAGGATAAGATTGGAAGTTTGAAGTTAAATTTTACCCAAATATAAAAAGGTGTCATTATTTTTAATGGACTAATAAGGAAATAATGCCACTTAAAATGAAATAAAGGGAATAACTACTTGACTATTGTATAAAAGTGAAACTAGTAAGGCCAAATTGTGTGGTCGCATCCATTTTGACCCAACCCTGAAACAAAATCCAGGAGAAACTTTAACATACTTTCATCAGGCTATTCATTGTGATGCCTTCTTTTTCTTTTCTTTTTTAAACATCCATTATTGACCCCAAAAAAATCCACAAGAATCTATTAACATAGTTCCGTCAAGCACATGGAGTATGCTGATGCGAACTTGAAGGTAAGAGAACTTTAATACTGTTGCTGGAGTATTATGAAATGCTTTATCAGCAGTCAGGGAAATATTTTAGAATCCTACGATGCTGTAACAAGTTTGCCATCATTATCCCCTGATATGGAGAATGCCATAGAAGGTGAGAATACAGGGAGATCTTTTGGATTGGGGTAAAAGAAATAGAAAAGTTAAAAAGTTCTTGAGTCTTCCCTAGTAACAGGGGAAAGAGTTTTTCACCAGGTAACTCACGAACTTCAAACTAGTCTCATGGAATGTTAAGGGTCTTAATGGGAGGTATAAAGAAATTTGGTGAAGAGTTTGGCTTTGGAGTGGAGGCAGATATAATCTATATACAATCTATCTCCAAGAAACCAAACCGGAGGGAGAGATAAAGTAGATGATAAGTCAAGTATGGGGAGGCAGATGGGTGAGACATGCTCAACTTGAAGCCAGCGGTACTAGGGGCAGAATTGTTTTTATATGGGACAGCAGAACGTGGAAAGGGGAGGTGCTAGAAGTCGGTGCTTACACTATCACATGTAAGTTTGAAGCAATTTTGCAAGAGTTCTCATGTCACATAACAGGGGTGTATGCCCCAAATTGTGGTTTTGAAAGAAGGCTGATATGGGTTGAAATCAGTGCTACTAGGGGTCTAATGGAGGGAGCATGGGCTGCATGTGGAGATTTTAACACATGCAGGTACCCCACCGAAAAAAGAAATTGCAGAAGAAGGTCCAAATTCATGATGGAATTCTCAAACCTTATAGTAGACTTGAAGTTGATTGATCTTAATATGGAGTGGGGTAGTTTCACATGGTTCAAAGGGGATAATCATCTGGCAGCTTCTAGGATTGATAGAATCCTTATTTCAGAGGAATGGGATGACAAATTCAGCAATATCAAATAGATTCTACTACAGAGAATGGTTTCAGATCATAATCCTATAGCTTTGCAGTGTGGAGTATGGACATATAACAAGTCCTACTTCAAAGTGTAGAAGTGGTGGCTAAGGACAGAAGGTTTCAGTGACAAGAGTAAGAAGTTGGTGGAACTCTTTTCAAACTTCAGGAAAACCTGACTATAGGCTGGCTTGCAAATTCAATGCTCCTAAATCAAAGTTGAAAGAGTGGGGTAAAAGCTATCAAGGGAACCTTAGAGCTCAGAAAAGAAGTCTGCTGGCGCAACTAGCAGAATGGGAAAACATTCTGGTAAACAGACCTCTGAGTGATGAGGAAAAAGTAAGGAAGGCAGATTTGTTTATGGAGTACAAGAGATATCCTCGAGGCAAAGATCAAGAACACAGTGGCTAAAAGAAGGAGACATAAATACCAAGTATTTCCACAAAATAGCTAATGCCCACAAGAGATATAACAACATAGATCAATTGATGATCCAAGGGGAAGTTACTGAAGACCAGACAAAAAACCTAGGGGAAATAATCAACTTCTATCAGAAATCATACACAGAATCAAAGAGTTGGAGACCGGTCTACAATTTTGCTAACTGCCCTAGCATCTCAAAGCAGGCGAAATTGTTTTATCTGCAATCAAATTTTGAAGAACAAGAGGTTCTCCAATGCCTGAAGAGGTGTGCAAAAGACAAGGCCCCTGGGCCTAATGGTTTCACCGTGGATTTCATTTTAAATTGTTGGGATATAATGAAGCATAGACATAATGGAAGCCTTCAAGAATTTCCATGATCGTGAGATTTTCGAGAAGAGTTATAAGTCCACCTTCATAGCTCTTATACCAAAGAAAAAAGGAGCTAAAGAACTGAGAGACTTCAGACCCATCAGCCTAATAGGAAGTGTCTACAAACTATTTTCAAAGGTGTGCTGACTAAGAGATTAAAAAAGGTGATAGAGAAGCTGATAGACTCTCAACAAATGGCATTCATCAAGGGGAGACAAATAATGGATACAGTTTTGGTGGCAAATGAAGCGGTGGACTCTAGAATCAAACAGAACAAACCTGGCATTTTGTGTAAGCTAGACATAAAAAAAGGCGTATCATCATGATTCCTTCTGGATATCCTTCAGAGGATGGGTTTTGGAAGTAAATGGATAAACTAGATTAGGCGGTATATCTCAACAGTGTGTTTTTCAGTCCTTATTAATGGATCCCCAACAGGTTCTTTTAAAGCTCAGAGAGGACTAAGACAAGGTAACCCCCTATCCCCTTTCCTATTTATTTTGGCAACGGAGGGTCTGAACAATATGGTGAAAAATGCTAAGCGGATAGGCTGGATTAGTGGTTTTGAAATGGATAGAAGCGCAAACAACAACATGGAAATAACATACCATTGGTACGCTGATGACACATTGATTTTTTGTTATGCCAATGCTGACCAATTAAAGTATCTAAGGGTGATTTTAGTACTATTTGAAAGCGTGTCGGACTTCACATTAACCGGAGGAAGAGTTCTATATACACTATAAATAATGTTACTGATATGGAGTTCCTTCTGGGAGAAGTGGGAGTTTTGCCTACTGTTTATTTAGGCATGCCTTTAGCGGCAAAATCAAAGTCCCAAGGAAATTTGGAAATTTGGAAATTTGGAATGATGTTATAGAAAGGTCTGAGAAGAAACTATCTCGATGAGTCTCAATACTTGTCACTGGGAGGAAAAGTCACACTCATCAACTCAGTGTTAGATGCCCTACCTTCCTACATGATTGACCCTCTTCCCTATACCAGTTAGTGTTATCAAAAGACTTGACAGCATCAGGGAATCTTTTTTGTGGCAAGGGAACAAAGAAAGGAAAGGTTTTCATCTAGTCAAATAGAAGGCTATGGGAAGCAGAAAGAAAGGTCTGAGAATCAGGGACCTAAAAATGCAAAGCAAGGCTTTAAAACTTAAATGGCTTTGGAGATGCACAAAGGATGACCAAATGCTATGGAGAAGAGCCATCAATGCTAAATATGAGGAGGAGGACATGTGGATGACTAAGGAGATAAACACCCCTTATGGAGTAAGTCTATGGAGGTCCATCAGAGCCCTATGGCCTTTGCTCAAAACCAAGTGCTATGGGAACAAAACTAACTTTTGGGCAGATGTTTGGCTAGGTACTGAGAGCCTAAAAGAGAAGTTTAAAGATATCTACAACATGGTGCTTTATCAACATAGAATAGTGGTTAGGATATCACTTATAGAAGAATGCCAAGTGATAGTGACCTCGTTTTTCACCTTTCTGGAGACCTGGAGAGCCTTACAAGGAGTTGACAAACTATGGTGGAATAGTCACAGCAGCACAGGAACTACAGGGTGAACATAGCTTACAAATATCTGAATATTAGCAGCCACCAATAAAGATTGGCCCTAGAAACATACTTGGAAGCCAAAGACCCCTTTAAAGGTCTCTTGTTTTATATGGCTCTTGAATAGAGAAGTTGTCCTTACTCAAGACAACTTGATGAAAAGAGAAATAATAATGTGCCCCAGATGTTGTATATGTGGAGAAACATCTGAGACAGTTAAACATTTGTTGCTCCATTGCAAAGTGGCAAGTCAAGTATGGAGGATCTTTTTGGCACTCAAAAGGATCACTTGGACAATGCCAGGAAACATTGCAACAACTTTCGCAAGCTGGGAAGAAGCAGGGAAGGAGACTAGAGACAGAAAAAAATGGAGCATTACGGCAGAGGATTAGAGACTAGAGACTAGAGACTAGGAAGGTCTGGAAGATGCGAATTACGGCAGAGGATTAGGGCCAGTTCGGGTCGCTAGTGTAGGGAATTAATTGGTGGGGGTGTATTCCTGTTATGATTCTGTATTCAGTGTTTCGTGTTCCGTGTTCCATGTTTATTACGAATCTGGGTGCTTTCCTCTGCTTTATATTCCTGCAATCCTGCTTTACTCTGTTTTATATTCCCTATGGGTGCCGTATCTATGTTATGTCATCTGCTGCTGTGCTGTACTATGTGTTTGTGTGATATCTCGTGACTTGAGCCGGGGGTCTTTCGAAAACAGCCTTTCTACTTCATCAGAGGTAGAGGTATGAACTGCGTACATCTTACCCCCCCAGACCCCACTAAGTGGGAATACACTGGGTTTGTTGTTGTTGTTGTTGTATACCAACATGCATATGGTGGACAATTTGGAAACAAAGGAACTCTTGGTGCTTTAAGAATAGGAGCAGTGCAGTTCAGCAGATAGAGACGAATTGTATTCTGTTTTTTTTGTTTTTGGTGTAAACTATTCTACTCGGTATCAGTAGAAACTGTAGAAATTCTGGATGTACTAGACTCCACTTCGTTGTGTAGAATAGATGCAGGTTTTGTGAGTTTTCTTGCTGCAAATAGGGACCAATGCCCCCAAATTACTGTGGATTTAGTGAAATATACAAGTTACCAATTTTTGAAAAAAAAGTAGGTACTCAGGTTATTTTGATTGTCAAGTAGGATCAATATTTGCATCAATATACAGTTAAGTTGCTCGGACTTGGGTGCATTATTCGAGACGGGAGCGGATCTGAGAGTCGGATTCGTCAAAATTTAAATATTAAGATTCAAGGTGCGAATCCGAGTATGGATATGGGCGTGGGGATTCGGCGTAAAAATAACTATGTATAATGAGGAGTACTTTTTCAATGCTAGGGTAATATCACGTACCAATCAGAATCCACTTTTTGGTGAGCGTGTTGTCACTTGATGTGTGTTTAGTGTGGAATTATTCTCTAACTAAAATATTATTTTACTATATATAATTATCTATTGATTCTTTTTATATTATAAAGAATTAAAAAAATATAAAGACACAACCGACATGATTCTTTTATAACACAGATCTAGTTTCTTTCTTCCCCAACACGTGAGATCTCTGTTTCTTCTCAAGCACATCAACAAGTTGTAATTAATCCTCTGATTCGGCTGGGTTCCAAAAGTATGGTCGCTTCTTTCTTCCCCAAGACACCAACAACTGAAAATTGGATTTGTTTGTCAACTTTACAGCCGCCGGTGAAGTCGCCGGTTGGACTTTTTCCAGTTAAATCGCCGGTCTATTATCCAATGTTTTTCCTAAATTTATTCTTGATTTTGGTCAACGTATCCGAAATCGTTTTACCAAATCTAAAACGGCACCGCACCCACGTCAGTCTCGTGTCGAGACAAGTTCGGCGGCAAAACCGAAAAGTCTGTGCAACATAGATATCTAGTGAATTACTAGGGAATGTCACACTCTCGTATGACCAGAAGATTTTAACCCCGAAGATCCTTTACGGCTTTTCAAATTCTTATTTAAGATAATAACCTTCAGGTGCAATAGGGAACATTGCTGCTGGGAAAAGGGAAAAGAACTCATTCCAAAAACTACTATGTATCACAAAACCCCGTGCAGAGGTGAAGGGACGAAAGGAATTATCTCACTAAATCTATCATGAATGAACCTCAGATACGGCAGCGACAACTCCAAATCAGGAAAAAAGATGTTTATATGGACCAACCTCCCGATTTTGTTGTTTAGAGGGGGGAAAGGGCAATCAGCAAGAATGTGTTTAAATCAATCAACTGATCAAGTAAGAATACGCTCCTATTTCATCATCTTTTGGGGATAGAAGGGTCTTTAGTCTCTGAACAACAATCGACAAGGCTAATCGAGATCCTAACTACAAGTAAAGGGAGAGGGGGGGCATCCAATCTAGCATGTTATTTGGATGGTTCCTTTATGCGTTCTCTCGGGCTTGGTTTAAACGCTTCAGCCTTGTAGTCCAGGAGTTGGGACGGAATGGCCAAGTCAGATCATTATGTCTTCTCTCCACATTCTATTCATATTATTCCGATCTATCTGCTTGTATATGTTGACGCTATAGTCATATCGTATAAAGCAAATTGTTCCATTAATAATGCATCAAAAAGATATTGCAATTTGTTTTTGAGCCGAACCACTACTTAGTGGCCAACTTCTCAAGAAATACAAAGTCAAAATATAAATGAATATGAATTGATTAAATTTGTTTTTGAGCTTAAGTCTTGTAGAGACCCTTCAACTATTGCAATTGTCGAACTATCTAAACTCAGTCAACAGCCCTCCTTGTCAAATTTCTGACAGATTTGGCTGGAAGTCATGTGCCACTCATGCACTTCCATTTCCCAAAAGAGAAAGGGCAAGTAAAATCACCATGAATGTGAGAATTTGATACTCTGCCATGTTGTAGGCAACTAAAATAAATAACCTTCCATGATTTCACACGGTCTTCTTACGATTTTCAGAGAACAGCTGATGACACAGCAGTGACGGCACTACTTACATTTAGTTCCATTTGTAGTCACAGTCTAAGTTGCGCGGACTCATCACTTACGATGGCACACTCGTGTCATAGTCTCCAAAAATACACACTTTTGAAGAATCCAACATCACCCCTTAGACATTTTTGAAGAGTCCGAGCAACATAGGTCAGAGTAGCCTACTTTACTTGAGCATCAATAACTAGTGTGCTTTTCTAACAGTCTTAAATTTGCATGACCTCTTCAATCATGGGCAAAACAAGATCCTAATTTCGTCTCAACTATTCTTTGAAACCAACTAAAGAACCAAAAGATGGAAAGATAATGGAACATATATGGAATGGGAGATCTAAAGACGTAAAAAAAATGAGATAAACTCACAGCTGTATGCTGAACCAAGACCATTAACTGCACCATTACAGCCTCTGCTGCTTCTTTCAAGTTTTTATGAGGTGTGTGTTCAGGTTCCAGCCTAAATATAATGAGATGTACTATTAATGATGTGATCACTCATTGAGGTGGTGTACTGATGACAAACAAGCAATAACAGATAAAAGCTTATAGCAGGTACTTTTCGAAGTAACGTTCCAAGTTGTGCCATTGAGGATCTTTACATCGATTTCCAAAACGAACCACTTCACCAGAGAATATTTTCAGTTCATCCCTGCCACATTAAAGAATATAAGAAAAACACTTTGGCAGACACAATTTGAAAGTAGTATCTTATACGACAATAAGCTATCTCAGACTCTTTAGCACCTCTTGTCTGCTGCAGCAATTCTCAACAGTTCATCCATATCCTTTGTTATCAAGAGTTGCACACCTTCTGAAGGAAGAACCACCTCCTTCAAATGTTGTACATTATCCTTTGAAAGAGAATGCTTAAGATTGGCACCCTTGACAATGGTGTTTGCAACTTCAAATGCCAAAATTGAAATTTTATTTCCCTTGGTTGCCATGTTTGACGTGAAACCGCTACTCAGGTTTAAATTTGTCATGCTGCTACCTAGTGTGTCCAACACATCTACAGCTTTACCGAGCCCCACCGTACCAGCTCTGCCCAACAGTGAACTCACTTCAGAAACCTGTCTAGAAAAAAACAGATAAATTCCTGTTGCAATGCCGAAATTTAATGGTGTTCATGGTTCAGTTTAATCCAATTTTGACCTTAAAAATACAGTATAACCAAACCAAACCAAATAGAACTGTATTTTTGTTTCGATTTTGTCGGTGTATTTGTTTTTTTTTTCTTTTTCTCACACGACATACAAATTCAATTCACCTCCCAGAGTCAAAGGAAAAATTTCTCATATGTCTATATACGATTAACAAGAATCCAACAAATGGACGAACCTATTATCAATTCAAACATCTGTGAAAAATGTCATCTTGAGATATGACAGTGTTCACATTCTTAAATCAAACAATCACCATATATATTCATACTAGACATGGAAGGGCCCGTGTATGTTATTTTTTATTTCAATTTATGTAACACAAATATAATTTAGATAATCAATTATTAAAATAATTTAAATTTTTAATTATTGTGATTTATAATATTTTTTCTTCTATTTCAATTTGGTCTTATTTTCATAGGCTCTTGAATGATGAAGGGGATAGAGCTATTGTGTTGGGGGAGCTGGAGCACTCCGAGGAGTGTCGTGATTTTAGTTACTGTAGACGTTTTAAGGTGGAGGAGGTCTGAGAGGCTGTTCGTAGGATGCAAAGGGGTAGGGCGACGGGGCCTGATAAGATTCCCGTGGATTTTTGAAAGTTTTCTGGCGAGGCGGGTTTAAGGTGGTTGACTGATTTGTTTAACGGCATTTTCAAGTCAGCGAAAATGCCCGAGGCTTGGAGATGGAGTATTATGATCCCTCTATATAAGAATAAAGGTGACATTCAAAGTTGCAACAATTATAGGAGTATTAAGTTATTGAATCACACTATGAAGATTTGAGAGAGAGTGGTCGAGTTGAGGTTGAGGAGGATAGTGTCTATTTCGGAGAACCAATTAGGATTTATGCCCGGACGCTCGACAACGAAGGCAATTCACCCGGTGCGGAGACTAGTGGAACAGTATAGGGAAAGGAAGAAGGACCTGCACATGGTGTTTATCAACTTGGAGAAGGCATACGACAAAGTCCCTAGGGAGGTTCTTTGGAGATGCTCGGAGGTTAGTGGGGCCCTGGTAGCGTATATCAGAGCAATCAAGGATACGTACGATGGAGCTAAGAGCTAGGTGAGGATGGCGGGAGGCAATTCAGAGCATTTCCCTGTCAAGGTTGCATCAGGGATGTGTTAACGCGGCATATTCAAGGAGAGGTGCCTTGGTGTATGCTTTTTGCAAATGATGTTGTTTTGATTGATGAGACACGGGGAGGTGTGAAGACAAACCCTTGAGTCTAAAGGGTTCAGATTGAGTAGGAGCAAGACCGAGTATTTGGAATGTAAGTTTAATGGCTTGAGGCAGGAGGACGAAGTGGTAGTTAGGAAGGATTCCCAGGTGGTGTGTAAGAGAGACAGTTTCAAGTATCTCGGGTTCATGATTCAGGGGATGGTGAGATCAACGAGGATGTCTCTCACCATATTGGGGTGGGATGGATGAAGTGGAAGCTCGCCTCTGGGTGTTGTGTGATAAGAAGGTGCCACCCAAGCTTAAAGGCAAATTCAACAAGGTGGCAGTCCGCCCGGCCATGTTGTATGGAGCGGACTGTTGGCCAGTCAAGAATTCTCACATTCAAAATTTGAAAGTGGCAGAAATGCGGATGTTGCGCTGGATGTGTGGGCTTACTAGGGGTGATAGAGTTCAGAATGAGACTATCCGGGAGAAGGTTGGAGTGGCTTCAGTGGAGGATAAGATGCGGGAAGTCCGATTGAGATGGTTCGAACACGTGATGAGAAGGGGCACGGATGCACCGGTTCATAGGTGTGAGCTGCTAGCTTTGGATGGCTTCAGACGGGGCAGGGATAGGCCAAAGAAAGCCAAAGAAATACTGGAGAAAGGTGATTAGGCGAGACATGGAGCAGTTACAGCTCAGCTCACTGAGGACATTATCCTAGATAGGAAGTTATGGAGGTCGCGTATTAGGATAGAAGGCTAGTGTCAGTTTGGGTCAGTAGGGTAGGGCGTAGCTTGGTGGGTGTATTATTCTTGGTATGCTACCTTGTTGCATGTTGTATTGCGATGGTGTACTATTCTTTGGTTGCTATTCCTTGTGGGTGGTGTATTTATGTCTTGTCCTCTTGTTACGTACTTTTTTGCGGATTTGATTAATATTCTTTGTCTTGAGTCGGGGGTCTATCGAAAACAGCCTTGCTACTTCTCCGGAGGTAGTGGTATGGACTGCGTACATCTTACTCTCCCCAAACCCCACTATGTGGGAATACACTGGGTTTGTTGTTGTTTGCTGGTATAATATCGAGAGTCAGTCGAATATTTTATATCTTTTATATTTTCAAGTTGTTAATTATGTGATTTATAATACTCTTAGCATAATTTTTCAATAAAATATTAATACTCTCTCCGTTCCAATTTATATGTCTTCTCATTTTTTAAATAATATATGTTACTTTATCTCTTCCTTTGTACTATCGTAATTTATATGACACTAATATAATTTTGATAAGCAATTAAATGTTTTATGTTGACATGTCATTTTGTGTCTATTTTACTTTTTTTTTAATGAAATATTATCAATTTTTTAATGTTTAGATGACCATAAAAATTAATTAGGGGTGATATAATAAAATAACGATTGAAACATCGAAGTAAACATGTCTTAAATGACTTATAACAATTAATTAGAAGAGATATAACAAAATTACTACAAAATATACTTGTGGAAAAAATTAAAATGGGTCTTATATAAGACATCAAGTTAATTTAAAATATCAAGAGTTAATTTATCATTTTATGTCTAACTTATCTTTTTTTATTAAATATTATTAATTTTGTAATACTTAGATGACTTATAATAATTAATTAGGGGTGATATAGTAATATTACGATTGAAACAACTAAAGAAGGCGGAACAAAACATCAAGAGTTAATTTATTATTTTATGTTTATTTTGCCTTTTTATTAAATATTATTAATTTTTAATACTTAAATGACTTATAATAATTAATTAGGGATGATATAGTAAAATTACGATTGAAGCAGGCATGTCGAAGAGCTGCCTGCTTATTCCCCTTTATTATTAGTATATATATATATATATATATATAAGTAAAAGTAAATATGCTTTCATACTTACTGTACCTTAATGGTTAAAACCAAAGCAAATCACTCCTCCTAGATAAGTTCAATATAGAAGAATACAAAACTCAAAGCTAGTAACATGAAAATGTCCATACATCTTTTTTATGGGTAAAAATATGTAGAAATCACATTTGAAAAAATTCTCTATCAGAATAAATAGTCATGTTCATAGGAAGTTATAAACTGATAAATATATATATATACACACTGACACACATATGTATATCGAGAGAGAATTTATTTTAGTTCAACCTTTTACAATATTGAAACAAACCATATTGTTGGTTTTTCAAATTTAAAACAGAATAAACTAGGTCAAAGAACATGCCAATTTTTAACTCACTTTAATTTGTTTTACTGTTGCAAAATGGATAAAAAGCAAGTATCCATCCAACCCACCCAAGTAAAAATGGGTCAGATAATTGATTTTTTTTAACTGATGAAATATAGGTAATATTCATATTACCCATTAAAGACGGATACTTGAGGGATAAATAATGGGTCTTACAATCCCAATCCCTACCAAACCCATATTGCCCACGATTGCTTTCTAGATCAATCGGCAATGGTAAAGGAGGACTGACTATTGCTCTCTAGATCATTAAGGCTAATGACTCACGCATCTTTCATTGACTATTAAAGTTGCATGTTTTGGATGGGTTACTACTTCGGAAGCATGCTTAACTCAAAATAATTCGAAGAAAAGAGGCTTCAACCTATGTAGTAGATGCTTCTTGTGTCTGACACAAGATCAGGGAAACGTGGAGCACCTTTCTCTCCACTTTAAATATTTCTAGAGCATGATGGGAGTTATTCATAAATCTTCGTCATATACTGGTATTAATTGGGTGATGCCTCAGAAAGTGAAAGGTTTGTTGGAAAGAGATAAAGCAGAAATGGAGAACTATTCCATTGTGTATCTTATGGACAATTTGGCTAAAGAGGAACGAAGCTGCTTTGAAGGGCAGAGAACACACATTTCTAGAATTAAGGAAAGATGTTTACAAAATTTGTATTTCTGGAGTAAAGGCAGCTTAATAGAGAGTTTGAACCAGTTAAGGAAAGATTAGGAATCATGGTTTTATATTTCAATTATGAAGTTCAGAATGTAAGATGTGGGACTCATTATTACAATAGAGCATTTAAACATCAAGATTAAAAGTTTTGACACAGAGCAAATAAATGAAGTAGCATTTTTCTTTTTTCTCATAATCTGTAGCTTTGAATGCTTTTTTTTTTCCATTCAGCACGTCGTCATTTTCTTTTGTATTTCTTGTTCATAATCTTTCAATCTGATCACATACATTGTAAAAAGGCTTAATACAATAATTTTTGCTCCAACTTAAATGTGTATGCAAAGTAAAATTTTGATCCTCCATTTTACATTTTCTATTATAGTTCTATTATATAACGTGTAAATATTTCTTTTAGATATAGCATTGATATTAAATTTTCAACTCATTTTCAATTAATTACATTTTTTGAGAAATTGAAAAAAAATAGTTTTAATTAGTTAGCACATCTTATTTTAATTTGCTTTAGAAGGAAAGGAAAAAACTGACAGAAGAAAAAAGAAAAAGAAACAAGACAAAAGAAAGGCAAAACTGAAATGCTTTTTCACGGCCAAGTGTTATTCCCCAAAGCACACCTTCACTTTTTGTTGTTACCTTTGGTTTATTACGTTGCTGAAATTTATTTATTTTGATGATCGTGGTGTCCGGACAAGCTTGCCCGCACCTCGACTAATTACAAAGCATAAGTGGATCCACCCCTCACATTTTCTTATCACAATGGGGTCCATTTATCTTTATAAACTCCTATATTGAAAGTTTTCAAATAATTACTAGCAACAATTAAGGAAAAAGATAAATGCACAAGGTCATAGCATATGTGACTGAAGACTCACCGTCGCAATTGCAACGTGCTTTGACTTTGTTGATCTGGATGTGTTGGATAAAGCCCTGGACAATCTTGGAACTCCATCATCAACATCATCCATAGGAACCCCATGAGGAATCACATTCACCTCCAGAAAAGATAATGCTGGTTCAGTTAGTTGCTTATCAGTGCTTTCCACAGCAGGGGATTGCATAGGATCACTGTTTAGCTGTGTGGGCAATCTAGGCGACTGATAAACTATTCCAGCACCATACTCACGAAGACCATTCACATGTGGAATGGCACCAGCTGTTGTGTGCTCAGCAGTAGCTCTTCTAGAGCAAAGACCACCCATTTTCTGAATAACGGCCTTCCACCTATTTCAATCTCAAGCTTCCCCTCAAGAGCTGAACCAAAACAGTGTGAAGCTGTCTCAGCAACCTGCCACTGCAGAATACTAAAATAGATTTAGCACACACTAAGCATATAAACAAACAAAAAAAAAAAGCCCAATGCACTAAGCATCCCGCATTCAGGCAGGTTCCATGGAACGGCTGCACCCCTAAGGAGTCCGTGGCTGATTCCACGGCTCAAACCCATGACCTACAGGCCACAGTAAAACAACTTTTGACTGATTCCACAACTCAAACCCGTGACCTTTAGGCTACACAGAGACAGCTGTCCTGTTGCTATAAGGCTCCCCTTTAAACACCACCATATATATAATAATGTGAGTTATCAATTAAAACACAAACAATCACATAGGAAAAACATTCAGTTCACAGGACTAAAATTGAATGCAAGAAAGAACTTACCCAGCAAAAAAAAAAAAAAGAAGAAGAGAAAGCCTTTGGGATTGTGCTGCAACAGGAAGAAGAAGAAGAAGAAAGAGGGATTTTAGTTAAATGGGCATTTTAGGAGGGAGTGCGTATGAAGCGGTGGGAAAGTAAACGGAAAGACCGAGGTCAGTGACGCAAGTGGTTAACATTAGTCTCTTCTTTCTCTCACACTTTGTGACAGGTGGGACTGTGGTGGCGTTATGCTAAAATTAGAAATATGACGACTTATTCTTCTCCCACCTCAAAAAATTTCAAACCAAAACAAAAAATCGTTGCAGTTCCCACACGCCACCGTGTTTAATCTTTTTTTTTTTTAAACATTATTTTTATTTATATTTGCAAAAAATTCTTTAAGTAGCTGTTTGACCATTAAAACTAAAATTTTTCGGAGCTCCGTTGAAGTTGGAGTTGTATTTGGTCATGTATTTTTTGAATTTCTTTTTACTTTTAATTTTTTTTTTTTTAAAATATGATTTTATGCCCCAACTTTTACAAACTATTAAAATCATCTAACTAAAATTTACTTACTAACGGAAAAAGAACACAATTAGTCACTTTTATTAAAAAAAATTACATATACATGGCCAAATTTAATGAATTTCAATTATGACATATATAATATTTACATTAATAGTCGTTTTCTCATATTTGAAAATTTTAAATATGGATGTTATATTAACAGATCACTGTTTTCTATTTTTTAGGTAACAAATATTATCTTTCAAATAAATTTATTTTTTTAGGAATTTATTTAATTTATTTCCCGTTTCAAAAAAATAGGAAATGATGAGTTGTTATTAAATTTTAGGGCGCCGCTAATTTATTTCTTTAATTTTCTTATACATGAAAGATTTTACTATGTGCGAATAAATTATTTCTATGTAAAACATACTTTGCATATTTATGGTATACTTGCTTGGTATACGTATTTTGCACGTGTGTTTTTCCTTGATTAAGTAAGTTTTATAAAAAAAAAAGTTATTAAATTATAGCAATTTATATTAAAATAAATATTGTATGTAATTAAACAATAGAAGAAAATTATCATATCCCAAATACGTTATTGCATGTTGTGTTTCAATTTATTGTTTCTTTAAAATAAAAAATTAGTTTTTTTACCAAATAAATAAATAAATTAGTTCTTTTTATCAAGATTCACGCAAGTAAAAACGGTAATTACTAATCATTGTCATGTAGCTATCCTGCCGTTAAGCTGCTCCACTTAAATATTAATCAATCATATTATTACTGAACCAGTTTAAGACTTTTTGTTTCCTGAGTAGTTGATTTGCTGGTCAATTAGCTTAAATTCAGCCAAAAAAAAAAAACAATTTAAGCTTTTACCTTCTCACAAACACCAATACATATTTAATGGGCCAGTGAGTTATTTATATCATTCAAAACTAAAAATTATTATGCGAAATTAAATTTTGATATTAAATTTCTTTACAAATAAAGTAAAGAGAAAAACTAAACCTGCTCTAAGCCGAAAATGATAAATTAGGGCATGCATGTCCTCCTTCGAAAGAATACACAACAAATAAATTTTATAACAAATCCTAGATCTAATGAATTCTATCTTGAATTCTGAAATCAAAAGAAAATTAATTATTCCTCTAATATTAAAAATAGACATGTAATTATTAATTTTCCATATTAGTTAATTATTCTTGCACTTTAACCATATAACTAATAATAAAATAATTGGCGCTATTAATTTTTTCGTATTAAATTATTTGTTATTGTTACATTTTGCAATATCTAATTAATAGTTTTCATATTTGTATGTAATTGTCGTACTTTAGCCATAATTATTACGGGAAATTGGTCACACAAACCTAATAGGAGACAAACTTGTGAAAAGTAAAAAAAAATTCACGTGAAATAATTTATTTTTAGGATTAAAACCATATATATTTTTGTATTTTAGGACTCCTTGGTTATAGCTTTCTTTCTATGTATTTTTCTTTTAACATATACTTTAGGTTTCCTTAATTATAAATATTAAAGATAATTATTTAATAATTTAAGAAAATAGGTAAAAAGACTATTTTATCTATTCGAGAGATTTTTAATGAAGGGTAAAAAGTTCAAATCACTTTTTTAAGGGTCTTCATACTTTTAATATATTATATATTATAGATATAGATTATATCATATACCATAATAAATAAATAAATATGCTTAGTATGTTTCTTTATACTTTGTATATTTATATATGTGTGTATATGATATATACATGGTATAAACTTCATATATAACATACTTTGTATATATATGTTATAAATATACTTAGTATGTTTCTTAATACTTTGTATATTTATATATGTGTATATATGGTATATACATGGTATAAACTTTATATATAACATACTTTGTATATTTCTGTTATAAATATAATACTTTATATATTTATGGGTATAAATATAAATTAACAGTAAAATAATGTTTTAAATAAGGGAAAAATTAAAATAACGGAGAAAAATAATGATGAGAGAGTAGAAGAGATATATATTAATTAGGATAGCATTAAGTTTGAAATTATAATTATCTTATTCTTTAAAACTGTTATATACGTAATATTGAAAAAGTAATGCTATAAGGAAAGTTTTATGTAAAAATTTAAAAGATTGGGGTTATATGTAATAATAATAAAAGTTAAAATTGGAGTTGAAAAATTGTGAAAACACCAAAAACTTGTTTTCCCTTTTCAGAAAAAAATTTCGAAATTATTTTTCAAATTTTCATGGCCAAACACCACAATTTCTAACTCCGAAAAATTTTTTCAGAAAAAAAAAATTCATGGCCAAACGGGCACTAAATCTATTTTGCTGGTTAATTTAAAAAATGTATTTAGAAGAATCATTCTTGCCCCCCCTCCTATTTCAAAAAGATTATTATTGTTCTTCCTTTTATTTAAAGAACAATCTTTGTATGAATTGTTTGATTAATAATTTATTTTTTAATCCATATATATAGATTATATACTCATTATATACGATCATACACATAATGTATAATGGATTATGATCATATTATATATTTTCTGGCTATTTTAGTTTAATCAATTGAGTAAACGACTTTAAATTAATTCTTCATTAAAGAAGCAATGTAAGGGATTCATAAAAGCAATAATCAAAATAAAATTGAAAGTAAAACACATGGATAATGTCATAATGATAACAAAAGTAAAAACAAACGACTTGAAATTACTGTCATACCCCAATATAAACAACAATCATAATTACAGTAAGAACGAAAGAAAATCAATAAAGAACATTTAAAGAAAATATGCAAATCTCAATTTAAGTTATCAAGTAGTAAAAGCACAAACAATCAAAGAGCAAAACATCCAATTCATAGAACATAAACAACAATTCAATGCAGGAAAAAGAAAAGACTTACATAGCAAGAGAAAAGTAACGTACCAAAAAAGAAAGCTTGAGATTATGCTACAACAGGAAAAAGAAGAAAAAGGGGTTTTGGTTAAATAGGCATTTTAATGAAGCGGTGGGAAAGCAAATGGAAAGACTGAAGTTGAGAAACAAGTGTAAAGATAGTTTCGTTGTTTCTCACACTTTGTGACAAGTGGGAAAGCGTTGGTTTTTTCCTAAAAATAGAAATATGATCGACTTTTTCTCATGCCACCTCAAACAAACTTCAAAATCAAAACGAAAAAAATTCATTACAGGTCTCATACGCCACTGTATTTTATCTTTTTTCTTTTTTAATTTTGATTTATTTGTAATAAATTCTCTAAATAATGATTAAACAAATATAGTTAGAATAGTTTGACCATTGCACAATAATTTAATGAGAAAAGAGTCATATTTACCACTTTATTACTAAAAAAGATTTAATATTATTCTTTATTATACTATGTGTTCATAAATATCTCTAACGTTATAAAAGAGGTTCAAATATACTCTTTTACTAATTGAATACAAAAGTTTGATATTGTCCTTGATATGTTAACTTTATCGTCTTCACCTGCATAAATCTTCTACCTTAAATGCTTTAGTATTAATATATTTCTTATAAATTTATGTGTTTTCCTATGGAAAAACTATTTCAAATAATTAGATATTTATTATAACTTGAAACATATTTGGCACTTTATTTTCTCATAATCGAAAGCTAAAAAACTTCTAATTATGATTAATTAACTTTAAAGCATTTTTAAAATTTTGGCACTCTAATTTTATCTTATAATCCACCTTTTAGGATATGTTTGGTATGAAGGAAAATATTTTCCAGAAAATGTTTTTCAGTTTTCTTATGTTTGGTTGGCTTATATGTTTTGGAAAATATTTTCCAAATCAAGTTATTTTCTTTAAATCTAACAAAAATGACTTCTCTTCAAAAAGTAAGGAAAATATTTTTCAAAAATATCTTTCAACCTCATTTTGAAGTTAAAATATTCGTGCAACTCTCAAAATTATCTACCTTGTCCCGCCCCCAATACCTTATCACCCCAACACCACCCCTACTCCTACCCCACCCTTACCCTTACCCCCTACCCCCACCCCTACCCTCACCCCAAAAATTTAATTGTTTTAAAAAATACTTTAATTTTTTTAGTCCATCCCCTACCCCCACCTCACCCCCTACCCCTACCCCACGCCCTATCCCTACCCCTATCCTCACCCCCATCCCCAAAATTCAATTATTTTAAAAAGTATTTCAAATTTTTTTCTTAGTCCATCCCCTACCCCTACCAACCCCCCTTCCAAAAATAATATCTACATTTTATTAAAAAATTCAAACTTTTCTCTTACTCCACACCCCTCCCCTCCCTCCCCCTTACCAACCCTCTCTCCCACCCCCCCTTTCAACAACCTCAAAAAAAATTAAATTTATTTTAAAAGATTTTCAATTTTTTTCTTCCCCCTTCCCCCTTTCCCCTCACTCCCCTACCCTCCCCCCTAACTCCTACTAACTCCCTCCATCCCTCAATTTAATTTTTTTTTTTAACAAAAAAAATTCAAAACTTTTTCTTACCCCACCCCTTCTACCTATTCTGACACTCCCACCCATCCGCCTACCAACCCCTTCCCCAAAAAAGCTTTAATTTTTTTTAATTTATTTTTTAAAAAAAGATTCTAAAATCTATTTTTGCGCTTTAGCTAAACACTAAAATGAATTTTTTGAAAAAAATAAATTTTATTCACTAACCAAATACTATAAAATATTTTCCATCCACCAACCAAACATAAGAAAACAAGTAAGAATCAACTTGTTTTCCAAGAAAACTTTTCCTTCATACCAAACACACCCTTAAAAATCAATCCAAATGCTCTCTTAGTCGTATTTTTTTTTGTAATGGACCTCTTCAACTTTTCTTTTCAGGTAATAAAAGCGCTTCAATTTCTAGAATAGATCAAAGGACCTAACACAACTTGTTTTTTTTTATAGGATATTGTAGTTTTCTTTAGAAGGTGTTCACATTTCTTTTCACACATCATGAATTGTAATTCAATACTATCATGGAGTGATGCATGTATCCAAGATTTGCTGGAGCTAATTGCACTCAAACATACAAAAGGTAATTGCTAAAATTATTTAATTTGTAGGATTTCTTAACTTTTGATTACTCATTACACGCTCAACATTCTAATTCTGATGCTAACTTTTCTTCTTCTGTAGATAACAAGATGATCTATGTATTATCAACTGTGGCTATTAAAATCAGATTTTATGTAATCTTAGCATATCTTATACATAAGCTGGACCACTTATATGATCATGAACAATTCATTGTTTATTTTTCTATAAAGCTGAAGAAGTTCTGTGTAACTTTGTCTTGTGAATAAATTTACTTGGAGAATCCTACTATAGAACAGAACTACCTTGAAATTGCTTTGAACATATATAAGATTTAGGTCTTAAAGTTTGAATTCCTACAATTGTTTTAGAAAAAATTATATTCAAGTTCTTGACTCAATGTCTATAGTAGTGTTATCTATTAGATGAAATTCTTCTTTCCTTCTTCTTGTTCGCGTGTTATTATTTATCTCATGTTTTATTCTAAGCGTATGGCATGACTATGATTATAATTTTTAATAAAGAGTGAAGACAGTAATTTTAATGTCTATTATATATTCAATGGTGATATGCTTAAATTGTATACCCATTTTCTGATACTTCTATGATGAATAGTACTGAAGTTATAAAGATGAGTTTAATTTGGAGTAAAATAATCAGTGATTCATGTAGCCTACCCCAATTTCTTGGGGTTGAAGTCTAGTTATTAGTGTATAGTGGAGTTATCAAGCTAATATAAAATATAGTTATGAATTGTTCTTATTTAACATAATTATCTCATGAGACTTAGTCTAAAAATTTTAGGTTACGTCTTGAAGTTAACAACTCTTTGTCATTGCCTCGATCCACTCTTCTTTAATCAAGTATTTTTATTGATTTAGCTAAGTTTTTGATATATAGAACTATTGAAGCCTGAAGTGAAGAGAGCACGCTATTTTAGGCACTTATTTTGACAATTGACAAGGATTCCTTTATAGGATCCATTTCATTTAAGAAATTTTTAATATCTAGATTTGTTCATTCTTGATTACAAATTATATATATTTGCCTGCTAAGTTAGTATTGGAGGACTAATGTTAATATTTGAGGCTATCTCTTAACTGTTTTATGAATAAATTGTTGCTACACTTTATTTTTTTCTCACTTTCACTCTAGTAATAGAGTAGCTACTATAAATTTTATTTTTTGGTGCATTCTTTTCCTATTAACTGCTTTTATACATTTGTGTGTGCATATTTGTTAATATATGAAACTAATTAGAGATTTTATTTTTTATTTAGTTTCTATAAATTTTTTATGATTCATGAATTTATATTTTCTGCTCAACAATACTAGCAAAGAGACAACCTTGCAAATGATAAGAAGCAAAAAAAAAAAGAGGGCTAATATATCTAGAATTGTTTTGGCATCAATTGATGCAACTTTTATTGAGCAACTATACAGAAGGAATTATCACTTTATATGTTGTATTGTAGCATATGCCAAACATTAACTGTTTTATATATATGCTCTAATTTATAGACAATTTTCTATGTTTGTCACTTTTATAAAGGATGAAATTGTGCTTTTGTATTTGTAAATTATTGTAACTGTTTTAAGGCGTTTATATGTAAGATGCCTAAATATTAGACACAACATTAAATTGCAACCAAATTTAAAATGTTGGGCCCATATTATGTACATCAAATCTATCTAGTATTATAAAAGTAAGATATGTGGTTAGAATCTCGATGCATCATGTTGATAAGATGTTGGGTTGAAGTCCGACTGAATTACGGGTTAACATGCTTTTTTGTGGGTAAAATATTGGGTTGAGCTCAAGTCTCACTGAATTATTGTTTAATAGGCCTTTATACGTAAAAAGTTGAGTTCAAGTTCAAATGTTATATATTGATGATATAGTGATAACTAAGAAAATTCATATGCTCTTGATAAAAGTTGCGAAGCCCCTCCAACTGATTTGTCTTCATCCTCTCATGTAAATGTGATAGTAGTGCATAATACAGTTGAAAAAAGACAAGTGATTGAAAGTATAAATATGAACATAAAAAGATAGAAAAATAGTGTCATCATTGTGGTAATTGTAAAATAAAGAACATTATGAGTTCTTGTCATGACTTAGAATTCAAGGTCATGATGACACCTACCTCGACCAAATCTTTGTAGGTAAGCCTAAAATCAAAATAGAATAATTATTGAAAGAAGGTAAATAATAAGCAAAATATGATAACAAAGGTAAAAATCTAAAATAAAACTCAATATCTAAAATAAATATAACTTAACACTTCAAAGATCTAGTATCATGAGTAAAGAACACTCTAAATTTGAAATAGAATATGAGTACATAATATTTGTATCTAAAATAAAAATAAAGACATAGGGTACTAGATGAAGCTGAAAACAAACTCCAAAATGGGGAGCTCATGTTTACTTTGAAATGCTTAAGCCGCACGAACTCACAATTGGTGGGTCGTACTTGAACTAGGATTTGCACCAAAAGAATATAGAAAGTAGGAGTGAGTAAGGTCCACTTGTACTAAGTAGGCATCATAGGTCGACCAATTAAAGTAGATAACTATGAACAAAGCTCCATCTACATATATAAAAGTTCCTAACGACAACTCAACCTGTACAAATCCTAAAAATATAAATCAAACAACTACAATAACAATGTAAGAAGTAACAATGCAATAAATATACATAAAAGAAAGACTAAAATACATGATATCAATCACATAAGAGAGATACAAATGATGCATTGCAATGACATGATATGTATGCAATATTTCAATGTCACCTCATCTATATTTTTCGAGCATAATCTTCTAGGAGAGAACCTATGGGGAATTCACAGCCCATATACTATCACAATATCATCAATCAACCTTATTGACACATCCCTCGTCTAAGGCGTTTCATAAAGTATCTTATTTTCTTTCAAACATAATATTTTTCAATAGTACCAATTTCATGAATTTAGATGAATGAATGATATGCATGCTCATAACCAACTCAACAATATACAATAAACTAACTTAATAATGGTATAAATAAGAGCAAGTCACCTCAAATATCAATAGATCATGATACCACCTCTCTCATGGCAACACAATAGTAAAAAAATATGTGAAACACTAATAATATCAATCCAAGACCCCCCATGGGCATCACAATAATGATAAAGAATAAATAATTCTCAAACAAAACCAACACTAGTCCCTATATTGGCACCTCAATGATAATAATCTCTCAATTCAAATAATAAAATTCATCCAAGCCCTAACATGGGCAACAAAATATAGTAATAATCGCAAAAGATGGACACCATAATAAACATTCCCAACCGATAGCGTACTTTACATGAGTGATATCTATCCAGTTTGCTTTGAAGAAAGTAAAGTCATAGTCTTCCTCAAAAGTTGAAACGTAAGCTTAGAACCCTCAATAAGAATCCTTGCCCTTCTAAGTGACTTTAGAGTTCTCCCAGTCTATCAAAAATGAATTATATAGGTGATTAGGAGTCTATTGATACCTATATTATATATTTTGATTTCGGGTCCAAAATTACTTCTTAGCTGGTGCAGAGGGACCGGCCTTAGCCTTTCCTTTTTAGTTATTGGGAATCCATGATACCTGTCATTCAATACATGCAAAAAATAAGTGAGTAACTGAGTCTTAGGTCGTGCTAACTTAAACTAGGTGTGGACGGGTCACAATCGTCACCCCATACTTAATTGTTAGCTCAATTGCGCACATATGAGAATAAGGTACTCAAACTTCACCTTATTCAATATAGTTTGCACATAGACACAGGTTAATCAACCAAACCATGGCAAATGACAACTTATATTTTAGTACATAAGAGTGGCAAAATGCAGCACATCGCTAAGTACATAACCAGTGCTACATTAATTCAATTCGATTTAATTCAATTCAAATATACCGAAAGATCATAATCAGTTCTAAATTAGCGATGTTGAGCATAAGATCAATTCAATTCAGATATATCATAAGATGTCGCAACTACCATGTGTCAAGAAAACAATTCAAGTTCGACTAAATTATGCCCAAAGTAGTTCATCGTTACCACACAAGTTACTCAGACTTCCCTACGCGGAACAACATAAATCCCAATGATAAACACTATAGATCAGTACATTCAAGCAATAAAATGTAAAGTGTAATCGGCAAGAATGTGACCTAAGAACTCATACCCAAAATACCCCTAATATGTGAACCACATAGAAACACACATAATGTTGGAAACACCCTTGCGACCACAATATTTCATAAATCAATATACCAAAGCAGTAAAATCACCCAATCAAAACATGAGTATAACCCCACACTTCAATTTAACTGTCATCATCTCACCATTTAAACAAATCAATGCAAGATTATGAAGGCTATGATGAAGGATTCACAAAAATTTCAAGAAAAATTATAACATATGAGGTTATAACGCACAAAAATTATGAAGAACAAAACCAAATCATGCCAACAGTACCGAAATTCTCTATACAACAGAGGGAAAATTAAAGCATTTAAGCACTTACCTCAGTTGTTGAGAGAAAGATAAAACCTTGAAGAAATTTAAGAGAGATAGTTGGGTTAAGGGAGTGAGAGGAGGTGTTGAGGGTGAGAAAGTAAGGAACCAGGGTTGAGGGGATATATATAGAGGGGCGGGTCAGGATGGGTCAACTTAAAAATTCATGTCCGATTTTAACCCCCAGCGCGAAGGGGTGGTATCGCGCCAAGCCACTAGAATTTGATAATTGTCATTTTGCCAGCCAACGCAATGCGGGGTTATCACGCCAAGCCACTGGAAATTGACAATTGTCAATTTGGCTGCTAACGAAATATGGGGTTATCGCGCCAAGTCACTGGAAATTGATAATTGTTAATTTGGCCATCTCTGCAATGCGTTGGCCTCTCATTTCATGTTACCAATGCATTTCTCAACCTTTTTACCTAATTTTTGCACCTGACTTACACGCATCAATTTTGGAAACTTGATTGATTCCTTGGACATGATGTTCTCCTTGGTTCCAATTTTCTCATCCCTACAAATCAAACAAAACCTAGAAAGCATTGTAAGAAAAAGTGGGTTGCCTCCCACTTAGCGCCTTAGTTTTGGACGTGGCACGATTCTTATTTTTGTATTTTTTCTTTTACTTTTTCCTTTAACAACTAAAAAATTAAACTACCTATTACATTACATTTGTGGGTTGCCTCCCACATAGCGCCTTATTTTACTCCGTGGCACAGTTTAGCTTAGTCTCACTCATCAGCAAAGGTGATGGACACATTGTGCTTATCTCTATAATCAACCCAATAATGCTTCACACGTTGTCTATTCACCAAACACTTCTCAGTCTTATCTTTATTCCATAGTTCAACCGCTCCATGAAGCATCATTTGCACCACCTCAAAAGGCCCAGACCACTTAGACCGCAATTTCCCCAGAAACAACTTTAACCTTGAATTGAATAGCAAAACAAGTTGTCCGAGTTCAAATACTATGTCCTGAATTTGCCTATCATGCCATCTTTTGGTTTTCTTCTTATATAGTTTGGCATTCTCATAAGCATGGAGACGAAACTCATCAAGTTTAATAAGCTGAAACAATCTCTTCTCTCCCACGACCTTCATCTCAAGATTCAACTTTGTAACGACTCAATAAGCTTGATGTTCCAGCTCTACAGGCAAATGACAGGCTTTTCTGTAAACTAAACGTACAGTGAGGTACCAATAGGCATCTTATAAGCTGTCTGGTATGCCCACAATGTACTATCTAGCTTCTCAGCCCTATCCTTTCATTGCTCATTTACAGTCTTCTATAGTATCTGCTTTATCTCTCGGTTGGATACCTCAACTTGACCACTTGTTTATGGATGGTATGCAGTGGATACCTTATGCCTAACACCATATTTAGCTAAAAGATTTTTAAACCAAGTGTTAATGAAATGCATACACCCATCACTGATTATAGCTCTAGGAGTGCCAAATCAGGAAAATATGTGTTTTTTCATAAATTTTAATACCACTCTCGCATCATTAGTCAGACAAGCTGCAACTTTATCCCACTTAGATACGTAATCAACCGCCACTAAGATGTATGAGTTCCCATTTAATGGTAGGAATGGTCCCATAAAATCAATCCCCCAAACATCGAATACTTTAACTTCAAGGATATTATTTAGGGGCATCTCATGACGCCTTGAAATTGTACCTAGCCTCTGGCACTGATCACAAATCTTCATGAAAGCTACTGCATCTCAAAACAATGTTGGCCAAAAAAAATGAATTGCAATACTTTTTTGGCTGTTCTCTCCCCCCCATGATATCTACCATAAGGAGATAAATGACACTTTTATAACACTTATGTGAATTCAACTTCTGGAACATTTCTGCATATAATTCCACCAGGACCCATCTTGAAAAGATATGGCTCATCCCATATATAGGCATGAGAATCATGAAGCAGTTTCCTTCTTTGTTGAGTGATGGCTTCGGGAGGATAAACTGAGCATGCTACCAAGTTCACAATATCAGCATACCGTGAAAGCTCACACACATCCAGAGCCAATAATTTTTCATTTGAAAACTCTTCCTAAATGCAGAGAAAGTCATCCATAATATGGTCATGAGACTCCAGCCGTGACAAATGGTCTACTACTTGGTTCTCTGCTCCTTTTCAATCACGAACCTCTAGGTCGAACTCTTGCAGTAATAAAATCCACCTGATCAATCGAGGTTTTACATCCTTTTTATTGAAGAGATACTTGATGGCCGCATGGTCTGTGTGAACAATAACTTTGGTACCCACCAAGTACGCTCTAAATTTATAAAATGCATAAACCACCACTAACATCTCCTTTTCAGTGACTGTATAATTTATTTGGGCACCGTTTAAGACTTTACTAGCATAATAAATAGAGTGAAATATCTTGTCTTTTATTTGTCCCAAAATTTCTCCAACATCCACGCCACTTGCATCACATATTAATTCAAATGGCAATTCCCAATCTGGAGAAATCAAAATAGGAGCTTCTGTCAGCTTTTTTTTTAGCTTCTCAAAGACTTCTTGACAATCTGCCCCAAAATCAAACTTGGCATTTTTTTCTAACAATTTACACATCGGGCTTGCAATCTTTGAAAAGTCCTGAATAAAATACCTGTAGAAACCTAAAAGCCCCAAGAAACTCCGCACTTCTTTGACTATTACTGGATGTGGCAGCTTTTCGGTCACTTTAATTTTAGCTCCATCTACTTCCAATCCATTACATAACACTTTATGGCCAAGGACTATTCCTTTCTTCACCAAAAAGTGACACTTTTCCCAGTTCAGCACCAAATTTGTCTCCACATCGAGCTACGACTCGATTTAGATTTTGTAAGCATTTATCAAAAGAATCACCATAAACAGAGAAATAATCCATGAATACCTCAACAAATTCTTCAACCATGTCATAGCATATTACCATCATACATCTATGAAATGTTGTAGGTGCATTGCAGAGGCTAAAAGGCAAGCTTCTGAATGCATATATGCCATACACATAAGTAAATGTAGTCTTCTCTTAATCCTCGAGCACAAGAGTAGCCATCAAGAAAATAGTAGTACTCCTGCCCTACCAACCTATCCAATATCTGATCAATGAATGAGATAGGATAGTGATCTTTTATTGTGATAGTCAATACGGATCCTCCATCCAGTCACCATACGAGTGGGAATCATCTTATTAGCTTCATTGGTAACCACAGTTATCCCACCTTTCTTTAGGATACAGCGTATTGGGCATACCCACTTGCTGTCTGAAATTAGATAAACAATCCCATTATAGAGCCACTTGATTACCTCTTTTCACACCACATCCTTCATCACCGGATTCAGTTTTCATTGTTGCTACACTCTTGGTTTGAAACCTTCTTCCATGTATATATTGTGCATGCAAAAAGCTAGATTTATCCTTGTAATGTCAGACATTTTCCAACCAATCACCTTTTTTCTTCTTTTTAAGACTTTTATTGCTTCTTTTACCTGCATATCAGATAAACCTACAGACAAAATAACATACAGACAAAATAATAGACAAGGTATTATTTTCACTAAGGTAAACATATTTTAAGTGAGGAGGAAAAACCTTAAGCTCCAATTTTAGAGCTTCATCAATTGAAGCTTTGGGGGATGGGCCAATTGGCCCGTTCCATGGATCAAAAGGCAAATTTCTTATTTTAATAACTGCCAAATTCATGATTTAAACTAACACCAATGCCTCTATATCTCCATAAAAATCACGACCCATCAAGGATCGCTCTAATAAATCATCTGACAACAATAACCTTTGATCAAACTCGAGGTCTATAACGGATATAGTAAACAAATCCTCATATATAGCTGGCAATTTTAGCGCCTTATACACATCAAAACCTCCACTTTATCATGTGCTCTCATTGTCATCTTCCCTGCTGCTACATCAATTAATAGTCTGTTGTTAGGAAGAGGCGTCCTAAAATAAATAGAACAATCAGATTAGCTTCAAAGTCAAGAATCACAAAGTCTACTAAAAAGATTAGTAATCTCACTTGCACCAAGACATCTTCAATAATTCCATCCGGCCTAGCAAGGGACCTATCTGCCAACTGCAAAATAATAGTCGTGGGTTTGGGACTCCCAAGACCCATCTTTTGGTACCAAGATGTAGGCATAATATTTATGCTAGCCCTCAAGTTATGCAATCCACGAGCATTGATGGTCTACCCAATAGTGATCTGCAAAGTGAAACTATCTATATCCTTCAGCTTCATGGGCAATTTGTTTTAAATCTTTGATGTGCACTCCTCAGTAAGTGTAGATGTAGCATAATCTATCAACCAGTTCTTATTTGCCACTATATCTTTTAGGTATTTTGCATATTTGGGAACCCTCTGTAGAATATCAAGCAGAGGAAGATTTACTTGAACCCGCTTTAGAAGATCTAAAATTTTCTTATAATTGACCTCCTCTTGATGCTTCCTTTGTCTTTGAGGGAATGGTAGAGGTGGAGTCTTCTTTTCCATATGAGTTTCATCACTTGCAGTTTTTTTGACCTATTTTTCCTTATTTGCTTTAGGATCATTGTTAGTGTTTGTGGGACTAATCTCTTTAAATACTGCCTCCTTTAACTGCACCCCACTCCTTGTTGTAACTGTATTTACCTGCTTTGGATTTGCCTCTGTATCTCTAAGTAAGCTTTCTTGCGATCTTATGTTTTGTGCTCCCGCAATCTGACCAAGTTGCAACTCCAAATTCCTAGTGATCAACTGTTGACTCTTTAACTCTACTGCAAACTGTGCTTGATTTGCCAAAAGCTGCTTTACCATCTCCTCCAAATTACTTGTTTAAGAAGTATCCTGATTAATTTGAACCTGCTGTTGTTTTTATTGTACTGGCCCTTTATACTGATTATTATTATGAGCCTGATTTCCACCCCATAAGAAATTAGGATGGTTCCCCCACTTAGGATTATATGTATTACCGGAATTCTATTATCCCTGACGATTTGCATTCCCCATGTAATTAACAGAATCTGGATTAGCCATACAAGCATCTACTGCATGCTCACTACTTCCACAAACCTCACACCAAGAATTTGCTTGTTGGACTGCATTAGCTGTCGCTGCTGCTTGTGGAACTCCCAACTTCATGCTATTAAGCTGAGTAAGTATGTGATTTTGCATTGCTGCAATCTGAGATAATAATGTGGTAAACTGGTTTACCCCTAATACCCCTGCAACCTTCTTAGGAGCACTCCTCGAGTCAGCATACCAATCAAGATTCTCTTAGGAGATCCTATTCAATAATGTGTACAATTTATCATAAGTCTTCTCAAGAGCTTGTCCACCTGCTGCTGAATCCAAGAGAATCTTAGTGTTTAGCTACAACCCCTCAATGAAAGTATGCACAAGAACATTATTAGACTGATGATGGTGAGGGAAATTTCTGAGTATACTCTTAAATCTCTCCCAAACTTGGTAGAGATTCTCTCATTCTTTCTTTCTAAAACTCAGAATCTCACTTCTCAAACGTGCAGTCTTTCCCGATGAAAAAGAATCGAATAAGGAACTTCTGAGCTAGATCTTCCTATGCAGTGATGGAGAGTGGTGGTTCAACATGTAACCACCTAATTGCTTCCCCAATTAAAGAAAAAGGTAAGAGTGTCTATCTGACATAATCAGTATTCACCCCTGCAGGAATATAAGTATCGCTTATTTCCAGGAAGGTTTGTATGTGCTACTGCGGGTTTTCATGTGAAAGGCCAGCGAATTGCCCTAATAAATTTAACAATTGCACTATATTCTTCTTTAATTCAAATCTACCACCTGGCTTGAGCTTACGAATACTGTTAGTCACATGGTTCGTGAGTGGGATTGCCACCTCACAAACAGGTCTAACAGCTGGTTGAGCAGGAACAACTGGGATAACCAGAGCTGGGACATTTCCAGCATTTGGATCGACTGAATCATTTGGATCAAATGGATGAGCCATTTGAACCTGTTGAATGGGATATAAAGCTCTTCGCCTTTGTTAAAATAATAGTTCTGGTTCTACGAAAGGCTCTACCAACTCTTTATCTCTCGCTAGTCCTGTAGTCAGCTAATCCTGCAAAAATTCAACCATTAAGATCAAGTTGTTAACACTTAAACTTATTATCAAAAACCAAAAATTTAGCAATTTACTAATTATACTAGTCCCCGGCAATGATGCCAAAAAATTGTTGTGTCCCAATGCACACGCAAATGCAGCATATGATAGAACAAATAATATAGTGACTTAGACAGTCAGATATCATTCCCACGAGGACTAAACAACTAGAAATTTAACCAACTTTTAGTTTTAGACAAAGAGGTATTAAGTGTTGTAAAGTATCAAGATGTTTCTGAAATTGTGAATAAAAATTATAAATAAATAAGAAATAGCAATTTGTGACAATAGCAAAGTAAGCAACGAATATAACCAGTAATGATAAGAATTATATGGTTGAGGTATTTTGAACAATTATACAAATCTCTATTCTTATCGCAGTCTAGTTAGTTATTCGGTTGTTGATTCACAAGATTTATAGTCAGATTTTGGTCTCCCAATCTCACATCTTCTATCTATTGAATATTGTAACTACAGCTCTTGCAGAGATACAACAATTCATCTAGATTCATAAAGTTATCTTCTTGCAATTGAACCAAGCAAGGCTTCAAGGTATATCCATATCCTAGATGCTAATTCAAACCTTTTATTTGATAAAAGGATAAGAAACCTGCTCCTTAATTTCTTCATTCTATCCTACGATTATCCTTCTGAATTTCACATAGAAATATAGATTTATTCTAATTGTGGCCACTCATCAAAATAGTAAGATCAAGAAATTAAGAACAACCCAGATGATTGTCCAAAAAGAAACTACAATAAACAATATCAAAGATTAATTACGTTCTTGGCCTCAACCCCAGAACAAGGGTGTTTAGCTACTTATATTTGAATTCAACATCCAAAGTAAGCGATTAATCATACCCAAAGTTAATCTTGAAGTAAAAAAGTTCAAAAGAATGACTAAGAACCCTAAAAGAGAGAATTTTGTGTTTTTCCACCGCTGCTATGCTTTCAAAGTATCCCCAAATTGTTTTGAATTTTTCCTTTTATAGCTGGGTAAAAAATACCCAATTTGGACCTTTGGCGCGATGCGCCGTGCTGAAAATGCCATACTCCTCGCGGATCTGGACCATCGCAGAAGGTTACTATTTTAGGACAATTGCGATTTGGCTCATCACCACGGTGCAGTGATATCATGAAGAGCTACTAGTTTTTGGTAAATGTTATTTCATCTTCCTCCGCGACGTGATAAGATTTAGATTTTGAAAAACCGGCAACTGGAATTTTACCGCATCGCAGTAATATCGCTCTCTTGTTCTGGAATTTTGAGAATTGGGAATTGGATCCTTACCGCGATGTGCTGACATCGCGGTACCTCACTAGTTTTTGATACTCGCTATTTGGTCCCTCTCCACGACATGCTGATTGCATAAATCAGAAGTTCTGACTTCTAATTTTCCTTGCTGAGTTATGTTCCAATGCCTTTGTTCGCTCTTTTTACCCTTGCATATCATTAATGTGTCCCATCATATCTAATGCATCACAATCTAGTCCTGGAAATACTAATCATGTCCATTAGATAAAGTACATACTTAAAGCTTAATTACACTTGGATTAGCACATTATAGCTCTTAAAACAAGTCTAAATCTAGGTGAATATTGGTGATTGGACATATAAATACGCCCAAGATCAGTATCTACTCCGCATATCAAACTCAGCCTCTCACGAAGCCTCCACTAAATTTTTACAGACTCAATATTCTTGGATCTTAAACTTTCTAGTCTACTTATCCAAAGTAGCAATAGGCTCCTTCTCACAGTCTAATACAACTGAATCCCACCTGATCATATAAGAGTTATTGGGACGATATCTCTTCAACATTGAAATGTGGAATAACAAATGTGCATGTGAAGGGTTTGGAGGTAAAGCCAACTAAAGGCCACATTTCCAATATTTTTAAGGATCTCAAAAGGTCGAATAAATCTCAGAATAAAATTCCCTTTCACCTCAAATATTACCACACCATTCATGGGTGATAACTTCAACAAAAGTCCCTCACTAAGCATAAAAGCCACATCACCAACTCATTGATTAGTTTAGTGCTTCTGCCTATTCTGAGCAATTACAAGCCTATGCTGAATTAATCTCACTTGATCCATCAAGTTCCTCAACAAGTCAGTGGACTAAGGCCCAATATCAAAAGAATCAAACTACCATGTAGGCTGTAATACCCCATATTTTCCTAGCTCAGTTTAACATTCAGTACATGAGTATTTATATAATTTTTGTAAAAATACTCTATATTTTTCTGCTTATATCTTACCATTTCATAGGATATAAAGTTCGCTCAAATCCGATACTCGGGCGAAGAGTTAGAGTCATTTTAGTAAAACAGTGTGCCAACTGACACTTCAGCGCGTCGCGGAGTCAGGCCAAATGGCATTTGGAAATTTCCAGTAGATCTCCATGATTATATCGCATTACACTACTATCCTATTTCTCAGTTTTCAATTCGCGCCGTGTCGCGCAAAGGGCCCAGGTCAAAAAATTTTGATGAAAATTAAAAGTTTTGTCTAGGGTTAAACTAGTATTTTAATATGATTTTGATATGCCCGAATATGGGATTTAATCCCTAAAAATGTTTTAAATCCATTCTTTATTAACTTTTCCCTAAAATCAACAAGCTCTTTCTTAATTAGCAAACCCTAATCTTTAAGCAAGCAAGAGCAAAGCTCAAGAATTCCTCCAAGAACCTTCAAGAATTTATATTCTCAAGTATGTTAGGTGTTTCATTCATGGGTTCCTTTCACCCATGAAGTCTAAGAATCCTTTTTAAACTTACAAGATCTCAGGTTTATGAACTTCATGCTTGAAATTGATTATGTTCATGCCTATGATAGTAGTTGGGTTTCAATTCATGATTAATTATAAGTTTCCGTGAAATTCAAATATTTATGTGATGAATTATATGGATTGCATGCTATACCCTTGAATTTGCAATTGAGTATTGTATTTATGATGTTCATGTGTTGGCCATTACCATGTCAAATAATCCATGTTCCCCAAGTGTTTGCTAAAATGCCTATGTGAAGTAAATAGTGGAATCATGACATGTCATTGTGTGGTCCCAATCATGTATAAGCTTATGCCCTACAAGTGTTTGATAAAATGTCTCTATGAATGAATTATGAACAAGTGGACATTGTTATGTTTTTCAAGATCATGCCATGCTTTACTTTCATGCTAGCGCATCTTGGGGGTATTCAATACTAAAAAATCTAGCTGTTTACCTAGAGCTATAGTAGTTATAGAATAGTCTGAGTCATGACACGAAATAGTAGTACTCAGTCAGTTAACAGAACTCAGTGAACTTAGTTCAGTTCTACAAAATTAGGAATGTCAGATACAGTCAATCAGTTTCAGTAACTCATTTATTAGTAATCTCAGACATCAGTTACTCAGTTACCAAAACTCGGTATTCAGCTTCAGTAAAAACTCAGATACAATATTCACCTTGATCACCATCAACTGTTCAAACTTAATGTTTAGTGCTAAACATGATTTAACAACCTACCTTACATACAATTTCCACTTTGAAACTATAAAATAAGACACGAAGAAACACTAGTCCACTAAATCTTCATAATAATAGCAATCGGTCAAAATCTTATGACCTATCTCATTATAATCCATTAGCATATACTACTTCTACACATCACTAATGTTTACCCTTCTATACACCTAAATTAATGGTACTCAATCACCAAATACTTCATTAATATCTTATACTTTTCAAACACAACAAATACCATCAATAACTCTTTCCGTACTTCAAGCAAACAACAATTTTCCTTAACTAATAAATCTTTCTTTGCCTTCCACTAATCTAGCACGCAAGGACATATCACCTTAACAAAACTCAACAATATTCCTAAGTTTATCCCTATACTTTCTATCAATTGTCATTCCCACTTTCTTGCCACTACTCTTCTATAACCATACTTCCACCTATAATAAGGTTCTACTAGTTGTAAACCATAACACTAAAGTTCATAATACCCCTCAAATGCACACTTCATTTAATAGTCTAGGTTCATACTACTATCTCTCAATAGCATTACCTGTATTAAAAGGGTCAATGAGCAATCTGAATACATATCTAATTCTGTCTCAACTAAACAACTCATAAGGATGGGGACATAGATTTCAATTTGAGGGACTTATGACACACTAGGGAGCTCCTCTCAAGCCCTTGGTATGGCTTTTGAGATTACTGATGGTAAATTTAAGAGCATTATTTAAAAAGGAATTGGAATTTGCTAATCATGTTATCTCGAGAATAAGTCATAGAGGAGTTTTAGGGTAACACAGGAATAGAAAAGAGATTCTGAGAGAACAACTTTACTGCATGATCTAGAGTAGGAAAGAGGGGAAATATTTCTTAAATGCCTTGTAGCCTCTCGAAGAAAAGTACAGACGTCTCCGTACCGTTCTGCAAGACTCTACTAGACACGGCTTCACAGATACCCTAGGACACTTGAACCTTGTGCTTTGATACCAAGTTTGTAATGCCCCAAAAAGGGGTCCCAGGACGTCACACGGTATTTAGGGCCACAAGTGACCCTAAGCTAACCTTTCTACTGGCATAACTCATAAGTATTTGAATAAAATACATAAATTTGAACAAAATAAATGAAAGATGACCCTTTTCTTCATCTGATCAACACAAAACTAAATTAAAATAATTACAACTCTGTTTTTACAAAATAATACTAGAATCAAATACATTAGCTCTACTGACTGTCTATGAAGCCTCTACTAGTATTGACTTTAGGTAGCTGAGACATGACCCCCAACTATCCCAAATTAATATAATTGAATAAATAATATAAAATATTGCTCAAACTATATAACTGACTCAAGCCCTAAATCAAGTGAACTTATCACCTGCTGACTAAAAGCTGCAAACTATCTGATTATGGTATGCATGCTACAACTGAACTGATACCTACACTATGAGACAATATAGCACATAGACATATATGTGGGTTAGTACTTTGAGGATATACTGAGTATATGGGGGTGAATGCATAAGTAAAAACATCATCTCATCATTATAATTTATAAAACAATGCATGCTAAATATAAATGACTCACATAAGCTGGAATATCTAAAATACTGAAATAATAAGAAGAAAATCATACTTTATAAATCTAGTGAGTCATAATATTTAGTTCTGAAAGCCGTGCTTGTATTATCTCTTTAAATCATACTGTCTAAGTGTAGAAAGGATTCACTCTAAATTTTGAAATCTAAAAACTGAAGTATGTAGTTAATATCTTTCTGTAAAGCATAATCTGAGTAAAATTTGTAAGCCTTTAAACTTAGTTTTCTAAAAGCTTTCTGTTATTGTTTTATGAGAAACTATTCTAAAAATCTTTACCATTAAGCTATAAGGAAAACACTTTATCTTGAGAAAATTCTTTCAAAACTTTTCTTTACTAGTAGGGAGGTACTTTAAAACTATTCTAAAATCTTTTACTGTTAGGGAATTCTTTTAAAAAATATCCTGCAAGGGAGGTTCTCTTAACCGACATAAACCATGTGAGCTAACATGGATTCCAATGTCTCGTCCTCCTAAGGAAGAAACCTCACATTGGGGAGAGGTGTCATACTCTTATCAAGGAGTATAACCTGAGCTAAGTGATCACATCTATAACTGTTATCTATATAAAAGTGGGAATAATATGATAATCTGTACCTATGTTGGCTACTTAGTTCTGTGGAAGTAGGATGCGCTAAATCTATACTTCCCGCTCGGTGCTAAATACTTCTCCCTTTTTATTTGTTATGCTCATTCTGTTGGAAATCCACTTTAAAAATAGTATAATGGTTTATAATGAAAACCAACTGTATATCTTATAATCTGAATCTGTAATCTAGATTTCATATCTATTCTTGAGACCAAAAGATCAAATCTTTATCAATAATTTGAAAAGAATCTAGTCAAAAAGTGCTCATAGCACAATCAATCTTGAAATATCAATACTCATTAGTGCTTAATGATCCATGCTTTAGACTCATGTAAAATTATAGTAAAACATCATGCTCAATATGCTTCTTGAAAACACTTCAACAATATCAAAATAAAAAAATCAAGAATCTCAATATCATGCTTAAACTCAATTAGGAAAATCTGAAAAATCGCATTATACACATAATTATATGAAAGTAGTCATGTAATTCAACATTTAATCACTTGAAATCTCATAATCTTCAAATAATAAAAATTGGGTATGAGTGCAATTGCAAATCATGTGAATTTACCTTAAAAAGATAGTTTTGGGCACAAGGACGAAAGGATTGTCCTTGTTCATAACCCCACATACCTTAATTGATGATCTTAGATGAGTAAGCTTGAATCTTGGATTCCTATGATGCTTTTGAAGATGAGTTCTTGAATTGTAAATCCTTAATCTTAAACTATCTTGGAGAATTGATGAGGACAAAATTGAATTTCTTAGAGAGTAAGTTTGAGATTTAGGGGTTTCTTTTGAAAGAGAATTGATGAATAAATTTGGCTTGAATCCCTATTTGTGTTCTTGAATATTTTTTCTTGAAGAAGATAACTCAAATTGATGTTCTTGAGAATGTTCTTGAATGATTTTCTTGAACTTTTTGGAATAGAAAGCTTAATTCTTGATTGTTTTCTTGAATAAAAGGTGATGGAATGGGTGAATCTTGAAGAGAATTGTTAGGGTTTGTTCTTGGGAATAAAGTAGGATAATGGGGGAAAAATAATGCCCCAATGGCAGCTATATATCTTGATATTATGACCTGGGTTGAGGGGGAAAAAGACCCCATTTCCCCTCATTCATTTAAAGCAAAAATCGTAACCTGTATCCAGATTTTGCTCTTCGCCGCGACGTGGTACCATCGCGGCAGCTTTCTGTCTCACACTAAAATGGCTATAACTTTTTGTTCGGGTACCAAATTAAGGCAAAATTTGTATTGTTGGAAAGCTAATTCAACTATCTACAATTTGGTAGGACTTGACCTGGAAGATTCTACATACATCAAAAGTTATACACTTTCAAAGTTTACCCTTGTAGGATTGAACACCAAACTTTGAATGAGTCTAATGTTCTTAGCTCCACTTGGCTCTAAGTGACTATGAACATTATTCACCTAATAAGAACTTCACATACTTAGGATTAAAGTCATGACACAAGAATTCAAATTATGGATCAAAAATACGGCAATTACACCTTCACCGCGATGCGGTGAAATCGCATTAAGCTACTAGAAAAAGGACGAGTGCGAATTTGCACTTTGGCGCGATGCAGTGCTATCACATTGCGCCACTGGAAATCAATAATTAGGAATATGGACCTCTCCATGATGTGATCTTATCGAAGAAGTCCACTGGAAAGTAACAAATGGGAAATCACCCTTCACCACGACGCGGTGACTGCCCAGGTGGCACACTATCAACACCAAAAATGCCCTAACTTCTCAACGAGTATCGGATTTGGGTGAATTTGATATTGATGGAAATCTTATTCAATTTCACAGATAATGGAAGGTTTAAATCTGGAAAATTTTGTATGAAATAAATGTTATTCATTTTTGAAGCTAACCCTCGACATTCTAGGAGAAAAATTAAGCTAGGAAAAAGTACGGGGTATTACACCATTCCAGTATTCAGATGGCTCTATTTGAGGATCTTTATAGTAGGAGATATAGATATCTAAATGGTTGGTTTGGAGTAGGTGTGGCCGTAGTAGTTGGGCCTGACTTAGTGTTCAATGCCTTAGAGAAGGTTCAGTTGATAAGACAAAGGCTTAGGGCTTTCCAGAGCCGACAGAAATTGTATCCAGATGTGAGGAGAAAGGATCTCGAGTTTGAGATTAGTGATTTTGTATTCTTGAAAATCTTTCCCATGAAGGGGGTGAAGAGGTTTGGCAATTAGGGAAAGCTTAGTCCCCAATACGTCGGTCCTTACAGAATTCTCATGCGTTTCGGAAAGGTAGATTACGAGCATGAGTTGCCTTCAGATGTAGCTTCAGTACACCAAGTATTCCATGTCTCCTTGCTAAGAAATGCATTGGTGACCTAGAAGACATAATTCCCTTAGAGGGCATAGATATTTAGAATGATCTCTCTTTCGAAGAGGTTCTAGTCCAGATCCTTGATCGTCAAATTCATAGACTGAGGAACAAAAAAGTTCCATTGGTCAAAGTTCTTTGGAGAAATCAGTCCGTTGAGGGAGATACTTCTGAAGAAAAAGCATAAATACAAACCATGTATCCTCACCTCTTCTCTGCAAATTCAGATTCAGCTTAAGGTAACAATATTTCTTTGATTTACTTAGTTCCAAGTTCAGTTACAGTTATAAACTTGGTATTTTTTATCGTTGCATATTCGGCATGCATTCATGAATCAGTTCAGTCATGTACTCATGCCTCAGATATGCATGTTCAGAATGAAAACTCAGCTTATTAGTAGCTTCAATCATGTATTCCATGCATCAGATATACATGTTTAGTGTATAAACTTAGTCCATTAGTATTTCTCAGCTTAATCAGTCTCATTCGAGGACGACTATTCCCAAGGAGAGATATTGTAATACCCCGTATTTTTCTAGCTCAGTTTGACTCTCAGTACATAAGTATTTATATATATATTTTTAAAAATAGTTAATATTTTTTAGTTTTGAGCTTACCATTTTATAGGAAATTCAGTAAGTTTTCCAACGATGTAAAGTTCGTCCAAATCCAATACCCGGGCGAAGAGTTAGAGCCATTTTTATAAAACAGTGTGCCAACTGGTACTTCAACGTATTGCGTAGCCAGGTAAAATGACATTTGGCAATTTCCAGTAGAGCTTCGCGATATCACCGCGTCGCACCACCAACCAAATTTCCAATTGCCCTTTTCCAAATTTCACCGCATCGCGATGAGTCCCAAATTTATATCTAGTGTGGCAACGCGATTCCACCACGTCGCGCCACTAGCCAATTTCCAGAGACACAGCGCGATAATGCCGCATCGCGCTAAGGGCCCAGGTCAGAAATTTTTTACAAAAATTAAAAGTTTCGTCCAGGGTTAAACTAGTCTTTTTCTATGATTTTAATATGCCCAGATATGGGATTTAATCCCTAAAAATGTTTTAAACCCATTCTTTATTAACTTTTCCCCAAAATCAACAAGCTCTCTCTCAATTAGCAAACCCTAATCTTCAAGTAAGCAAGAGCAAAGCTCAAGAATCCTTCTAAGAACCATCAAGAATTAATCTTCTCAGGTATGTTAGGTGTTCATTCATGGGTTCGTTTTACCCATGAAGTCCAAGAATCCTTTTTAAACTTACAAGATCTCAGATTTATGAACTTCATGCTTGAAATTAATTGTGTTTATGTCTATGATAGTAGGTGGGTTTCAATTCATGATTAATTATAAGCTTCCATGAAATTAAAATAGTTATATGATGAATTATATGAATTGCATGCTAAACCCTTGAATTTGCAATTGAGTATTGTATTCATGATGTTCATGTGTTTGCCATTACCATGTAAAATAATTGATGTTTCCCAAGTGTTTGCTAAAATACCTATGTGAAGTAAATAGTGGAATCATGACATGTCATTGTGTGGTCCCAATCATGTATAAGCTTATGCCCTACAAGTGTTTGATAAAATGTCTCTATGAATGAATTCTAAACTAGTGGACATTGTTATGCTTTTCAAGATCATGCCATGCTTTACTTTCATGCTATCGAGTTCTGGGGGTATTCAATACCTAAAAATCTAGTTGTTTACCTAGAGGTATAGTAGTTATAGAATAGTATCAGTCATGACATGAAATAGTAGTACTCAGCCAGTTAACAAAACTCAGTGAACTCAGTTCAGTTCTACAGAATCAGGACTATCAGATACATTCAACCAGTTTTAATAACCCAGTTATCAGTAATCTCTCAGATATCAATTACTCAGTTACCAGAACTTAGCATTTAGCTTCAGTAAAAGCTCAGATACAGTATTCACATATATGCACAATATTGCATACTCATTTTTTACAGTAGTTTAGTTATCAGTGTACAATCATATTCAGTTATTCTATATCATTCAGTTAGTTATTGTTCATGCATATGAACCCTTGCATTCAGCCTTACCTCATCTAGCATACCAGTACATTCCACGTACTGATGGATACTCTTTTTTTGTGCTATGATGTCTCATATCATAGGTTTTGGATGCTCAGGTTCCTGACCGTGCATAGACAGATTCAGTTATTAACAACAGTTTCAGTAGTGAGTCATCATCTATCGAGGGCATGATTTTATTTTAGTATTTTAGTTTATCAATAGTTCAGTATTCAGAGTTAGTTGGGGGCTTGTCCTATCTACTCCACATTCAGGCAGTTCAATTAGAGGTTTTTCAGACTAGACTAGTTCAGATAGCATTTAGATTTCAGATATTTTATCAGATGCTATTATTTACTAGTATTTTAGATTTTGAACCTTATGATATTTCAACTTATTTTTTGCATTTATTACAGTATTAATTATTTAATGCTCATAGCAGATATCAGTCATAGGTTAGCTTGTGGTTTTTCAAGGTCATAAGCGCCATATAGTGTTCAGGGTACAGACATAAGGCGTTACATAGGCGAACTTCGTTAAGAAAATAACTGCTTCCAGTGAATACCAAAATCCATGACACATGCTCGAAGGATGTCCTCTAATACTTGAATGTCCGCTCTGAGTGACTATTCATCTTAGGGTGAAATATTATACTCATCTTATGCTGAGTACCTAACTCACTCTACATAAAATTACAATAAAATTAAGGTAAACTATATACCTCTATCAGAAATAATGAATATAGGTACACCATGCAATTGGACAATCTATCGAATGTTTATTTTGGCCAACTTCTCCACATTGTAGTTCACCTTCATAGGTACAAAGTGCATTGATTTAGTTAATCTATCCACAATCACCCAGATGGAATCAAACTTTCCCTAAATTGGGAGTAGGCCAACCACAAAGTTTATAGTAATACGCTTTCATTTTTACTCTGAGATAGGCATCTACTACATCGTACCACTCAATCGCTAATTCTCATACTTCACTTGTGGATAATTCAAACACTTATCCATAAACGCTATAATGTTTTTCTTCATTCCACACCACCAATAGTGTTTCACTAAGTCATGGCAGTTTTAGCTGCTCTTAGATGAATAGAATACCTTGAATAATCTGCTTTCTCTAAGATTAATCTAATCTAACCACCAACTTTCAGTACATAAAGCAACCACCAATCCTCAAAACTGCATCAAGATCAAGAAATACCATATTTGCCTCATCGCTCAACACTTTATCATGAATCATTCTCAACTTCTTATCATTAAATTATTAAGCTCAAATCTTCTCTATCAATGATGATCTAGCCTCAACATATGTCAATACATGCCAGGTGCTGAAATATCAAGTCAAACCAACAGGTTAACCAAGGATGATCGCCTAAGGCTAAAGACTGCTCTTTCACCAAAAGATAAGATAAACTTCCCATACTCTCCACTTTGCAACTCATGGAATCTACTACCATATTAGCCTTTTTTGGATGATAAAAAATAGTGAGATCATAATCCTTAATCAACTCCAACCACCTTTGTTGTCTCATGTTAAGATCTTACTAACCGAAGAAGTACTAAAAGTTATGATGATCGAAGAAATTCTTACAATGAACCCCATACAAATAGTGACACTATAATTTCAACACAACCACAACCACAAATAACTTAAATCACGAGTAGGGTAGTTCTTCTCATATTTCTTTAAATGCCTAGAAGCATACGTTATCACCATACCCTTCTACATCAACGTATCCCTAATCCAACTTCAAAATTATCACAAAAATTGCGAAACTCATATCCTCCTCGAGCAAAGTCAAGATAAGAGCCGAAGCCAATAAGTCCCTGAGCTTTTGAAATCTTTTCTGACAATTGTCCTGCCACTAGAAAAATAACCTTTTTATGAGTTAACTTAGTCAAACATTCCATAATGGAAGATAAATCCTTAACAAACCATTGATAATAGTCTTTAACACAACAAAACTCCCAATCTCAGTAGGAGAAGTAGGTCTGGCCCAATTATGCATCTGTACCACCTTGGTCAAATCCACCATGATACCAGTATAAGCCTTGGTGGATGTTGAATAACAAAGGTAAATTCACTGTGGCATCAACATGGGACTATTTGAGGGGAAAAGAGAGATCAATAATGATTTTAAGTAGATTTGGGCTAAATGGATACCTTTTAAGGTTTCCTTTTTCTTATGGAGGCTTTGTAGGATGAGATTACCTTTTAGGGAGGTTCTAATTAGAATGAGAATCAGTGATAGTATGCTATGTGGATGCTGTTTTGAAGGATTTTAGGAATAAGTGGAACATTATTTCATTAACAGTAATTTTGCCAAAAGATTGTGGCTTTATTATGCTTCTATATCAGGTATGAAGGGGCATTTCCTTTACTTGAAGGATACTGTGTATAAATCATGGATTGTGGAAGTATCACCTAAGCTTAAACCTATCTAGAAGTCTATTTCTATATTTATTTTGCTGCAGATTTTGGAAAGGAGAAATAGTATCAATCATGGGGTGAAGTGTCTTTCCTTAGCATAAATCTAGAAATTAACAGAAATATGTTTTTATTAGGTAAAAGTATTTATCCTTGGTTAATGAATATTCCATATTCTTGGTTTTTTTGGGTAAAATTCTTAGAGGACTACACTCGAAGTTCCCTTTGATTGTAACTTTCAAATGTAATAGAGATGAAGCTGCTAGGGTAATATTTGTCTTTGTTTAGGAGTTTTTGTGTCATGACCCGAGGCTACCCCTTAGTAGTGACACGGTGCTTAGAACCACAAATGATCCAAACTAACACATGAATTGGGATACTGTTGAGTACCTGATTTAATATGTATATAACAAAACATAATTTACTGAGTGGAAGGATAGTCATGAGAAAATCTGATTGAATGTAATATTGAATAAGTTTACAACATGATACATCTGAAGAAAGACTTGATTTACAATATCATGATTCTGACTGACTATCTATGAAGCCTCTACTATACTAACTGTAAATAACTGGGACATGCCTCCAACTACCACAACTCAGTGCATACGAATAATCAAAGAAAAGTACATGAACTACTATTGACTGGAGTCCTCGAAATAAGAGAACTCATAACCTCCTAGCTGGAAGGTGCAAACTATCTGATTATGTTGTGTAGGCTACAACTGGTACCTACATTATGAGATAATATAGCTCATAGACATATATGTGGATCAGTACTTTTGGAATGTACTGAGTAAGTGAGGGTGAATGCAATAAGTAAAATTAATTTCATACGTAATCTTAAAACATGGATGCAAAATATGAAATACTAAAGTATGAAATCATGGTTCAAAGACCCAAGATATAGACTTTTTATCAAACATGTGAGAATCATGAACTTGAACATGGGAATGTGTTAAAAATGAGAAATCAAACATGATTACATGGCTAAATTCATAAATTGAGGGTTGCAATTCACTTAAATATGACATGGGAAATTGAAACGTGAAGCATGCGATAACCTAACTTTTCATAAAATCATCCTTGGGCATGAATTGAATCAAATTACTAAAGAGAGACATGGTTTAAACTCATCTTGAACATATGCAACTTCATAAAAAGAAAAAACTTATGTTTTTAATTAAAGTACTGTTTTTGGGATCTATGGGTGAAAGGGACCCATGGATGAACAACCATATACCTTAATTGAAAAAAATTCTTAAAGAAACTTGAAATTGGAACTTGAACCCTTGAATTCTTGAGGAAGAAAGCTTGAATCTTGGGACTTGAATGATGAACTTGTGAAAGAAACCCTATTCTTGATGTTTTCTTAAAGATTCTTTAACTTGGAATCTTGAATTCTTGAGGAAAAGGGTTTGGATTTTTTTTCTTGGGAAGGGAAGGGTTTACATATGGATTTAATGATGAAAAGTGGACAAATAATGCCCTTTTGGTGTTTTAATCCATCACTTGGGTGCTTGGGGGAAAGGGAAAATGATTAAAGTGCCCTTTGGGCTTGTATTTATGGATGGAAGAAAACATTACTCCACATCGCGGAGCTAGACGTGGTAGCTTAGTCCTTCGTCGTGGCGCTATCGTGAGAGTTTACTGCTTCTAACAAAAATGATTATAACTTTTCGCCCAAGTATCGGATTACAACAAAATTGGTATTGTTGGAAAGCTAATTCAATTATCTATAATTTGGTGGGTCTTGAGATAAAAAATCCCACATATATAAAAAGTTATACATGTTCAAATTTGACCCTTGTAGAATCGAATACCAAAATTTGGCTTAATTAAAGGCTCTTAGCTCGACCTTGCTCTAAGTGATTTCTATGACATTTTTCACCTCGAAAGCACTTCACACACTAGGATAAATATCATGACACATGTATCCAAAGATAAATTATGAGATTAGAGTTTATGCATATAGAAACAATGGTTCAATTCCTAGCTCAAGAATGCGGGGCATTATATTATCTCCCTCTTGGAATCATTCGTAGTAGAATGAGATTGGTTAGACTGAGAATACTAAGGTAACTGTGACCATATATTAAACATGTATGACTTGGAACATGATTGAATAACTTAGTCTGATTTTGTGATACATACAATGACATGAGAATGGTTATAAGGCTAAGATAGAAACGAGAGAGTTAACTTATGAGTAATCATTACCTCAGGTCGGATCTGGTTTCTTGAAGGAAAGTTGAGAGGTTTAGGAAATGAAAAATCAGCGTATTACAAAATCTCTCCCTTGGGATCATTCGTCCCCCGAATGATACTAACTTGGCTAAAATATGCAGGAAAGACTGAGATAATGCACGGGATAGTAACGACTGAATCAGGACTAAATATCTAAATCTGAAACATGATGATAAACTAAACTAAATTCATAATTTACATGGATGCAACAAAATTACCTCTTGGAATGGCCATACTCATGAAACTTCAAATAGTAATACTAGATCGAAAGATGGAATAACCATAGGAATTTGTCTGTCTGACTTGCTAAACTAAATTGCTGGTTATACGGATTGAATTATACTGAAAGATTATACTCAAGTAGAGTATTTCTTCAACACTCTTTCTAAGAAGTTGTAATAACAGTAGGGAGCAAATAACTTGGGCATGATCTGAATAAGATATATGAGTAAGGACTCTTAATATAGCTATAACTATGTAACATGGAACATAGGCCTATGAAACATAAACTAGGATAGAATTACTAGGCCTTAGGCAATGCAACTACCCAATTCAAGCTTAGCCTCGCTCTTTAAATACTCGCATGGGTACATAAAACTACTCCAGAAAAACTTTGAGTTGAACTACCTACCCTCGCCATGTTCAAGCCTAACTCAAAATTACAGGGTACAACACATAATACCATAATGCTAATCTGAACCATGAATTCAATACCTCATGCATTTTCACAACTTCTCATCTCAATAATCATTCTTCTTACCACCTCACTAACTAAATTAAACCTCTTACTAGGAATTTACTAGCGCAAAATGCACCCATCCACTTATATACAAACATGACATTCAATCCTATCATTATAACCACCTATTAATTTCTCTTTCTCATATTCTCTAAACCTCTATCAATAACAACTTTCTTGCACTATTCTTAAGAAGACACACCTAGAATTCTTAACTTACCATGACATATACCAAAAGCTTTGCCTCAATTTTTCTTTAACCTTCTAGCCTTACACAAAATAAACATACAACAATCTTTCTTCCATAAGAAACATTTACTCTCTCCCATCTAAACAATTGTCTATCACCACTATCTTTACATAAGGAGAGGTCACTGAAAGTTAGAACATGAGGACTTGAAACATGAAAGAATACTATGCATAACTTGGACACTTAATTGAGGCCTGAGAAATAGAGTATCCATTACATAGATTAAATATAGAGATCAAACTTAAGGATATACATGACGTAATATGAATTCACTGTCATTGAGGGTGTACCATAAGTACTTGGAACTGAACATTATATAAAGCATGAGTACATGAGTCATGAGCTGCATGACCTGAGTTTGGAGTTCATAATTTTAGGGAATATGTTTTATACTGCTGAGTGAACTGGAACTCCTCATACTAGGAATTGGGAGAGTACATAATTCTATGGAAAGTGCATGAATATAATCTATGATCATGGAGCTGATATGTAAGGCATAAGTCAATATCATGATGACTGAATTACAAAACTTTGCACTGAGATAAGAATGGGTCGGACATCTTCCTCCTCTACTGTTGCTCTATAACACACCAGCCTGACTATTAGAATTTGAGAGCCTGACTTAGTTTCTTATTCTATCATCTTCCTCTTAGCTTTAAGCCATTATTCTAAGTCTGTGGGCCCCTAAAATCTAAACTAAACTGCAATCACTTTACTCTAGAGTCCAAGATATAATAATACACACAAATAATAAACTCAACCTAAAAGATTACACTTGAAAATGTAAAACCCGCTGCTAGTACTTCCTTCTGAGATACAACTCTTATCTTTCTATAGCCTTAATAATCATCATATAATAACTCAAACACCGACTAACTTAGAATCTTCATAAGTATCACCATACCCTGAGTTCACACTATCTAGAATTTTAATTTTTTTTTCTATTAGCTCAACCATCCACAATTCAAACTTAGATTCTAACACTTAACATGGATATCCCCAAACTTTTAATGAACCACACTAACTTTGTTCATAGCCTACTAATATCACATATCTGAACTTATATTTTTCCCTAAATCATAAGAATTACCATTACACCTGAACATACCCTACATCAACAACATATAATTTTGAATCAACATACTTAAATTCTTGCATGCATTGTTTCAAGCCTACTAATTCACCGTTCATACAACTATCCCTATGGATACATAATTTACTAAATTTAGATAAACACTATGCCTACTTTACTGCTGCTAGACTTCTGGGTTCATGCTTCTAACTCTAGATCATATGTTGTCATAGGATTCTGAGAAGGGATCTGAGGGCATATATGAATTTAGCTTAGCGAACTATTTTCATGAACATAAATGAAATCTTTCAAGCTTTGGAACTTAAAAGCACTGATTGGATACTTTTAAGCCTACATGCAATCCCATAACTGTCTATGTGGATTGTCTGAGAAAACTCTATCTGTAAGAATTTAAGCTGGCTATTTTTGTTGCCTTAAGAATAAGGTAAAGGTGACACAAATTGATTAACGTAAGAATCTGCATAAGTTCCTTAGAGAAAACTTCTACTGCATGATATGAGACATGAAATAAGGGAAACATTTCTTAAATGCCCTACAACCTCTCGAAGAAAAGTACAGACGTCTCCATACCATTTTGCAAGACTCTACTAGACACAACTTCATAGACACCCTAGGAAACTTGAACTCTGGTCTTTAATACCAAGTTTTTCATGATCAAAGGCTACCTCTTAGTCGTAACACAGTGCTTGGAACCACAAGTGATCCCAAGATAACCCATGAACTGGCATACAGTTGAGCAACTGATTTAATATGTATATAACAAAACATAATTTACTGAGTGGAATCATAATCATGGGAAAATCTGATTGAATGTACTACTGAATAAGCTTACAATATGATACATCTGAAAAAAAACTTGATTTACAATATCATGACTTTGACTAACTATCTGTGAAGCCTCTACTATGCTGACTATAAATAGTTGGAACATGCCTCCAACTACCATAACTCAATACATATGAATATTTAAAGAAAGGTACATAAACTACTACTGACTGGAGTCCCCGAAACAAGAGAACTTATCACTTACTGGCTAGAAGCTACAAACTGTCTGATTATGTCATGTACGCTACAACTGGTACTTACATTTTGAGATAATGTAGCACATAAACATATATGTGAATCAGTACTTCTGGAATGTACTAATTAAGTAGGGCTAAATGTAATAAGTAAAGTTAATTTCATACATAATCTTAAAACATGCGTGCCGAATACAAATGAACTCACAAAGAGATTGAAATAAACTGAAAGCTTAAGTATCTTAAAACATGAGTAACAAATATGATCTGATAAGCTGGTGAATCGCTACACTTAGTTTCTTAAATCTTTAATTTTTTTTGTAGAATAAGTAGAACTAAAACTGAAAAATGGTAAATCATGAATACTATATGTAAATCTCATATAAAACTAAATTAAGGATCATGCATGGGTACTGCATGTGAAAATAACATGGACACGTAAAACTAAGAATGCATGATCAAACATAAATATGTTTCTGAGATAATCTATAATCTGAAAGACTGAATTTTGTATAATTGAATAACTAAAAATCTATATGCTTTGGTCGAGCAAATATTAGATGAGACATACTAAAAACTGACTAAAACTGTGGAATCTATCATGTAACAGACATAAACTATGTGAGCTATCATGGAGTCCAACGTCTGACCCATGTTGAAGAGGGCTTTTCTATCTTTTCAATAGAAGTAGAACCTGAACTGGCATGATCACTAAGCTGATCCCATATTGGGCAAGGGGAAACACTCTCTGGCGAGGCCCATAAAAATAAACCTATGGTGGCACGTAGTTTTTGGAGAAGTAGGATGCGCTGAACCTACACTTCCCACTTGATGCTAAATCCTACTCCCAACTGAAAGACACTGAATACTTACTGGTGCAATCACTGATAACTGATAAGCTTAGGTTATGGTATTCTGAAAATAACAGTGCATACAGATTCTGAGGTAATTATACTATATAAATTGCTAATGCTCAACATGATCATGGTGTTCTGAATATGATATTAAAATTATGATCTGACCTACTTATTACTTGAAAAATAAAAATCATGTAAAATGCATAGGTATCAGGTGTTCATAACCTGCCAACACTGAATGATTGTAGAGAAAATACAATATCAAACTTGAAATACTAAAGTATGTAATCATGGTTCAAAGACCCAAAACAAAGACATTTCTCCAAACATGTGAGAATCATGAACTTGAACATGAAAATCTGTTAAACATGAGAAATCAACATGATTACATGGCTAAATTCATAAATTGTGGGTTTAATATGAAAGTCACTTAAATATGACATGGGAAATTAAAACTTGAAGCATGAGATAACCTAACTTTTCATGAAGTCATCCTTGGGCATGAATTGAATCAAATTACTAAGGAGAGACATGATTTAAACTCATCTTGAACATGTGCAACTTCATAAAAGGGGAAAACTCATATTTTTAATCAAAGTAAGGTTTTTGGGCTCCATGGGTGAAGGGAACCCATGGATAAACACCCACATACCTTAATTGAACAAATTTTTGAAGAAAATTGAAATTGGAACTTGAACCCTTAAATTCTTGAGGAAGAAAGCTTGAATCTTGGGACTTGAATGACGAACTTATGAAAGAAACCCTATTCTTGATGTTTTCTTGAAGATTCTTGAACTTAAAAGTTTGAATTCTTGAATTCTTGGGGAAAAGGGTTTGGATTTAATTTCTTGGGAAGGGAAGGGTTTACATATGGATTTGATGATGAAAACTGGGCAAATAATGCCCTTTTAGTGTTTTAATCCATCACTTGGGTGCTTGGGGGCAAGGGTAAATGACTAAAATACCCTTTGGGCTTGTATTTATAGATACAGGAAAACATTACTCCATGTCGCAGAGCTAGACATGGTAACTTAGTCCCACGTTGTGACACTATTATGGTAGCTTACTGGTTCTAATGAAAATGATCATAACTTTCGTTCGCGTATCAGATTAAGGCGAAATTGGTATTATTGGAAATTTAATTCAATTATATATAATTTGGTGGATCTTGAGCTAAAAATTCCATATATATAAAAAGTTATACACATTCAAAGTTGACCTTAGTATAATCGAATACCAACATTTGGCTGAATCAAAGGCTCTTAGGTCGACTTTGCTTTAAGTAATTTCTATGACAGTTTTCACCTCGAAAGAACTTCACACATATGGATAAATATCATGACACATGTATCCAAAGATAAATCATGGGATTAAAGCTTACACACATAGAAATGATGGTTTGATTTCTAGCTCAAGAATGTGGGGTGTTACATTTTGTATAGGAATTAAGAAGGTAATCTAGTATATGTTGAGACTAGAAGATTTGAAAATAACTACCTAATTATAGAGGTTTTGTCTCTCAAACATAGATTAGAATGTTGTGTGAATAAGGGATATTTACTAGTGGTATTAGAGTCTGATTCTCTAACCTTGATGAATGTACTAGATAGAATATGGTTCATTTTAATGGAAATTAGCAAAATTCAAAGTAAGTGGTGGGGATGGAGTATATATACAAAGAAGGGATCAAATTGACAGATTTTCTAGCTAATCAACTTTTCTTTTTTTGCCGGTATACAAAGAATTGTTTATTCATGTTACCAGGAATTACCAACACAAGTAAAAGTGATCCTTAACATAGATAAAAAATTAAATTCCAAACTAGATTCAAGAAATTATAGAACATGGATTTTAACAATTCAAGTGGTTAACAATAATGAAATACAATTAGGACAACTAGGAAGCAACAAAAATAGACAATAATAGTTCAATTATTATATGCGAGAATAATGAACATACTAGGGGAATAGTGTAATAACCTTGTCTATCATTACATATAAGTCTTCTGTTTATAATTTCATGTTAAAATTCTTCTCGGATTAAAAGTTATAAACATTTAGTCTAGGCTAGTTTTGGATGAAATTAGGTGAGGTATGGTCTAAGGAAATTAAAGAATAATTTAGGTAAGTATGATAATGATTGATTTGATCCCTATTTATCTAAGACAATAAGGAGCCCGTAGGATTTTACGGAATCGACTTTAGGTAAGTAAAACTCCCATAATTGATTTTAGCACAAAAAGTATTAATTGAGATGTCTTGGGTTTAAGATGTGTTATGAAAAAGGGAATTTTTTAAGGAAACTGGACTTTCAGTCCCACCGACATTGCTATAGAAATGTGCATGTCTCTATAATCATATGCTCAAAGAAAAAAAATTCCTGCTATAGTGACTGGTGACTGCTATAGTGACTACTATAATGATATTGATTTTAGTGACATAAATCATTATTTTATTTCAAAAACCCTCCAAAATAGTTTATTTTTTCAAGAAATATCCGAGACTTCCATAGTGGCAATTTGGAGCAAAAACCATTATTTTTTCATCATATTTTATCGTTAAGGTAAGAAATTCAACCCTGTTAACTGTAAATCAATATCTAGTCTTATAATTGCTAGTTTACATAGTCCAAGGAGGGTTAAGGGACGAATTTTGTTCATTTTATGGTGAAAAAGATAGATTGCGTATAAAATCAATGGGTTTTGGTTAATTATTATTAGTTTATCATTGCATGCTATTATTTCACTAAACCATCCATGGAATTGGTAGTTTTAGGTGAATTAAGATAGAAAAACCGTATAACGGGGAGGAAATGATCATGAACACGACCTTAGGGTTTGGGTGTGAGTTTTAATCCCTAAGATGGTAGGTTATTTCACTAATTATGTGTTTGTATGAATTTTCTAGACTGAGATCAAGTAGAAATTGTGTGGAAGGGCAAGGCTTCGGCTTAGTGGAGTTATGCAAGCTTGGTTCGAGGTAGGTGATGGTATTATAGTTTAATCCAATTTGTACTATATGTGTAGGTTAATTACTACTTCGTATGACTTGTTAGTTCATATTGTTTGGTGTGGGCAATTTAATGATTATTGTATGATTTTGACCTATCTTTTATTTAGATGAGGAATGCTTTGGTATTTGAACATTCTCTCAGATTATTTATAGAATAAGGTTGTAAGAAATTGTGTCTAGGGTTTTAGTACTTGGACAAAATTTATCCCCTACAGGCCATGACTAGAGGGTTGTTATAATACCTATAATGTGTATGTATGAGGTTTAGGTGAGTTTGACGGTTCCACGAGTGAATCGAGAAATACAATTACGTGCTTGACTTACTTGACTTGGTGGTAAATGGCTTGACTCACTGCTTGTAATCCTAAACTGCTTAGTTGGTATTTGTTATTCTAGGTGTAGGTTAGAATGTGCATGGATTAACTTGTTGTACCATGCTTTGTTTTAATGTTCATATTCTCATCTTGGATTGGACAAATGACCCTACAGGTTCACTATTATTCTTATGTGCTGATACTACATCTGGTACTACTTTTATTGAGTGCAACACATATTCCAGCAGTTCCTGCAAGACCTCAACTACGATTCTAGCGAATAACTCAGATTTCAGGGGTGAGCAGCTTATTCTACTACTATGGAATCTTTCCTTCTTGTAATGGTCCTTTGTTTTGGATATTATGCACTTTCTTTTAGTTTTGGGTTGCATCCCCTTCTTGACACTCTTAGTATGTTTTTTGATACATCGACTTTTGGATTTTAGGGGTATTTTTCTTTTTAGTATTTATTTCCTTATTTCCTTAAGTTGTTAGATTGGTTGATTCTTAAAACTATTAATGGGATGATTTCTTCTTTTTTATCTAAGCATTAGTAAATACTTTTAAGGTTATTGGTTCTCTTACTGGAGAGTGAGATGGGTAACACTCATGTCTAATTGGATCGTGGCATCTGGACAGATACAAGTAAGGAGGAATAAGTTTCAAAACTTACCAAGTGAAGAGAGCCTTGAGAATGCTCTGGAAACCTTAACAACAACAACAATACTTGATGTCGAACAAAGAAATAGGGTAAACACAATAAGAAAGGAATAAATTGAGTAAAGTAGAGAGATTCTGGATACATCAACAATGATTCCTTTTCTATGTAGTAGTGTAGCCTTTGTCTCAATCTGTAGGAATAGGAATCAATATAGATGAGCTAAATTTCTTATCAACAAGTAAAGTTTTGTAGGGCAATTTCGTTAATTTAGAAGATATCATACCAAATCTATTCACTTTGAGTTGAATAAGAATTCACTAAGTTATTTATCATGGCATTTGTAATAATTTTAAATGCCAAAAGTGATAAATACTCAAACTCAATGAGATGTAGATATAGAAGGTGCATCTATATTATCATCTTCAGCAGTAGATCACAACATAAATCTCATAGCATTGAAGAAGACAAAAAGGGTTGTCAAGATTTTAGAGATTTCCCCTTTCTAAGTATGGATATTTTGTTGTCTTTGTTGATTTTATTTTTATGTTTGCAGATAGGTTTTGTTATGTGGGTTGGGTTTTGGTCCATTGGAGACAATTTTCTTTTAAATAAATAGCTCAATTGGTCAATTTTCGATTTAAAAAATATCATCGACAAATAAATGACTGGCTAAGTAAAATACATAATTAATGTTTATTTTATTTCACTTGAAAGAGTGATATTTAGAACTTATTGTCCAAATATCAAGATATAGTGTCAGTGAGGTACAAATGTATAAAAGTAGAATAAAAAGTAGTACTGTAAGATCCAAAGCACATTTTGTGCCTTGAGGCATAAAGTTCTTTTTGCAAAAGTCCTGGAATTATTCTATAAAGATGTATTCTCCCGTGACGGAGGCATGAAACTTTTTTCAATTTGGCAATGTATTAAAAATGAATGCATATAGTGAATAGTTTTCATGTCTAACTAGGCGGTGAAAGTTATATGAAAACTTTTGAAGAATTTAAAAGGTTTTAAAGTGATTACATTGAATAGTACCCCAATAATTGTGAGATTACTTAACATAAAGGAAGATCAATTTTGATCTTATAAAAATGATGAGAATATTCTCTATCTTAGTAAATTGGTGTACTTATTTATCTTATTTTTTGGTAATAAAATTTAAATATTACCATATCGACAAAAAATATTTACACCTAAGGAGCATTCATATGCCAACGCTATTGCTTGGCATACTAAACCTCAAGTTTACCTCTAGTTACAAATTCTCTCAATAAAACTCTTCACATTTTCTCTCCTGCTTTGAGCCTGCTAACATAGTCACTCTCTCCCTGATTGCTGATTGCACTTGCTATACCATAAATTCTGTATTTACTTGATGATTCTTGAAGATTTTCCATTTCTGGCAGACCATATATTATGAACCATAGCTCCATAAGCTGCAACCATAGTTTCCTTCTAAAATTTGTTCCATTCCTTCCTTCTTATCTTTAAGATGGTGGACTGTACTTTCTGCAGTTGCAGATTCACTCTCTACCAGCTGATTTTTTCTGCGCACATAGTTTTTGCTATGCTGCAGTCTGCAAAAAGTTGTGTGGCATTTTCTAGTTACATTTGATTACTTAACTCATACCTTGACTTGTCACAATGCCTACCAAATTTAAGCATTCTCTCTTTGGTAAGTAACTTACCTTATATTGCCAGCCACAGAAAGAACCTGTGTTTTGGTAGGACTACCCTACTCCAGACCATATCATGCTCTCTCTTACAGGTCTATACCCCAATAGTGCATAATAGATCAGATAGGGAATATTTGCCTCTATTAGCTAATACCTATTTGAGTGATGCCATGCTTACATCTCCATCTTAACTTTGTTGAATTGCTTCTAGTACTTGCTGTAATCATCTATGTGTGTGTGTCCACACATCTTATCCTTCCTTTATATATATATAGAATGAACCCATTGCACCCACAACCTATCCTTCCTCTGATGCATCCACTATATCAATTTGCCCACATCAACAACATTCCATAATCTGTAACTTTCAATATTAAGATCACCTTGAGCCTTTAAGCTGTATGTATGCCACCATTTTACCAGCTCTACTTTCTTCTTTTCCTTAGTTCAACCCTGTAAAAATCTCCTGCATTTTACATCTACTTGTTTGATCAGACTTTGGGGGAGGACTAGTGTAGAACCCCAGAAATTCTACATGGAAAATAACACAGAGTTTACTATTTGGAGTTTGCCTGCATAATATAGGTGTCTTGTTGAGGTGGCTCTCAATTTAGCTGTGATCTTGATGCTTAACTGTTGACAATCTAGTTTTGACCACTTTCTATGAGACAATGGTAGGCCTAGGTATCTGATAGGTAGTGCACCCAATTGGAACCCTATGATATCAAGTAAGCTTCTCTGCATCTCTGCATTCACACCAGCTATGTAGATGTTATATTTGTCAGAGTTTGCTAATAAACTAGTAGTCTTAGAGAAATGCTAGATAACCTCTATAATCCTCTTAATAGAAGCTTTATTTTCTTTACAGAAGATCATGAGGTTATCTGCAAAGGTGTGGTGTGTTATTTGTTGACCCTTGAACATAGGGTGATATCTAAAGTCCAATAGCTTGCTCATTCTATTCATGACTCTTGTTAAATACTCCATGACCAATACAAAAAGCAAAGGGGAAATGAGGTCCCCTTGCCTCAATCCGCTCTTGCCTGGAAAGAACCCACATCCCATAACATCGATTTTTATAGTATAGGTGGTTGTTGTCATACATATCATAACTAGATGGATAAATTTTGTAGGAAATACAAAACCGTACAATATTTCTTCCACAAATTACCATCTCACCATGTCATAAGCCTTCCTAAGATATATCTTCATTAGGCATCTAGGGGAGGTTTTTCTATTATAGTGTCTCATCATGTGATGACATATTAGAACATTCTGTATAAGTGATCTACCCTGGACAAAGCTAGCTCGTGTTGTATTTACTAAATCTAGCAGAACTCTCTTTAATCTGCTACAAATAAGCTTTGAAATACACTTGTATATTGTGTTGCAGCATGAGATAGGCCTGAATTGACTTGCATCTTCTGGTTTGTCAATTTTTGGGATTAAAGTAATCATAGTAGCATTGAGCTGCTTTAACAACTTCCCATTCTAAAATTAGTCTAGAATAGCAGAGCATACATCTCCACCAATAATCTCTCATGTAGCTCTAAAAAAACCTCCTCCATGACCATAAGGTCTAGGACTCTTATTTATGTTCATGTTCTACATAACCTTCTTTACTTCTGCATTAGTAACTAGTTCCACTAATTGAAGTTGCTACTCTTCATTTAATTTTGGTCCTTTCTCATATATTAATCTACCAAATTTGGTCTTTGTCTCACCTGTAGTGCCTAGTAAAGTTTGATAGTATGCTACCAGAATTCTAGAGATCTTGCCTTGGTCATGCTGCATCTGATAGGATTGATCTTTGAGTTGAGTGATGGATCGTTGAACCTTCCTCTTCTTTAGTAATGAGAAGAAGTACTTAGGGTTATCATCCCCTAATATTAACCATGTGGCTTTACTGCTTTGCGTCAACATAGTCTCAGCTAGATAAGATGTCTTTTGAATGTGCTGCCTGATTCTCTTTTCCTCTTGTTGCATATTTCTATCAATTGGGGAGCATTGTAGTTGAACCTAAATTTTTTGGAGTTCTTTTCTAGCTATGTCCACCCGCTTCATCATATCTTGGAAATCCTATTTGTGCAGCCTCCTTAAACCACCCTTTAGGGCTTTTAATTTCTGCATCACCTTGTACATATGGAATCCCTCAACTTGTATGTTCCAGGCTTCCTAAACTAAAGGAAGAAATGAGTGATGTGTTCCTAAGATATTACAATATTTGAATGCTTCCCTTAATCTCTTCTCTTCCTACACCATCTTAATCAAAACTGGACAATGGTCACTCACTTCTTCTGAGAGTATGTTACTTTTAATCTCAGGCATGTTATCCACCCACTTATCATTAATAAAAACCCAATCAAGTTTAGAGATTATTCTATCTTCTTGTCTATCACTCCAAGTATATTTGGCTTCTGTATTAGGCATTTCCTCCACTTGAGAGTCTTCTATGTGTTGTTGGAATTCAACTACATCAGCATATGTCACAACATTACCACCTAATCTATCTTCCTTTTGCAGTATAGAATTAAAATCCCCTAGAATTATCCAGGGAGAAGTACAACCTTGTTTGTACCTTCTTAAATACTTCCATGTGCCATTCTCTCTTCCCTCAAGTTAAAAATATACTAGTAGTGACATCAAATTCCAGCTGAAGCGGGATATACTTTATTGAGCAAGTTACTGTCAGTGCATAATCTGATTTCACCTCTATCTTGAACTAATCTTCTCTCCATATAATAACAATCCCCCCATTATGATGAGCCTCGTGGTTACTATAATAAAACCAACCACCAAATATGTTGTCAAAAATGTTTTCAACTTATTTGTTTTTATTCTAGTTTCCAAGAAATAAACCATTCCAATTCCTAGACTACTGCAGAGAAGCTTTACCTCTTTCTTCTTATTGAGGCCATTTAGACCTCTTGTATTCCAACACACCAGACTAACCATGACTACTTGGGGGAATATTCTTTCCCCCAATACTATCTTTAGTGGTTTGTAGTCCTTGTTGTGCACTTTGTCCTTATTGTTGGAAGCTATTTTAAAGAGCTAGTGGTTGTTTACCAGTAGCTTGACCCCTTTCTATAGTTTGTGTGCCATCACTCTTCTTGACCACTACAACTTGTGAGGATATTGGACTCTGATTAGGCTTCCTTTCTACTTTTGCCCCTCCAACATTAGGATCAATATTTGTGACATTAACTTCTTTTTCTTTATTTTTCCTGCATACTTCATTTCTGTGACCATACTTCTAGCATTTATCATTTATTATTATTTTCCAATCATATGTGAACTGTTGCTCAATAATTTGACCCTTATCATTTTTGAAATGGACATTATCAGGTAGAGCCTTACCAATTTGAACCTCTGCCAGCAGTTTAGCAAAGCTTAGTCCCATGTTCTACTTAGTGTTTTTATCCACCATGAGAGGTTTGCCAACTGGACTACCAATCTCTCTCAGACTCTTGGCACTCCAGTACTTGAATTCTAAGCCAGGCATCTTGATCCATATAGGCACATAAAATAAATTTTCTTTTGAGAAGTCCATCTTTGTGCCTATGCCATTACAATTAATAGCTTGTTGTCAAAATAGTATATGCCAACCTGCAGGTCCTCCTCTTTACCTTTATCTATATAGAATCTTACCAGGAGTATGCCATTCTTCGTTATAGCTGCTTTACTTATACCAAACTTCCCCTACTTCCTTTGAACATACCCATTCAGAATATTGAATGGTGGATGTGTACTAAGTACATAACACACTACAACATTCTTCAAATACTCTATCTCTGAGTTGATATCTTTATTTTGATTTCAACCATCAAAGACTCACCTGCTTTGATTGGGGAACATACTCAAGTTTAAATCCAGTATTCATCACTTTATAATGTCAAATTTATCCCAAACTGAAGCCCTATGAGCCTCCATTTTCTTCTTTGATCCCTTATTTGTCTGAGTTTTATCCTACATATGATCCACTTCATCAGCCGCAGGGGGATGACGTTATATGTAACCATTCTTGGACATTTTCCTTTTCAATTTGAGTTTTCGATTGCTTCTTCACTATTCCCTACTATAAGCTAGTTCCATCCGTTTCACAACCCCTCAATTCATGATCTCCTATATTTCTATAGGAAATTGAGCTTACACAAGCATCAAGGAAGCTTACTTTCTCTGCCTACCTCCTTCCCAAAACCCAGTTTCAAACTTTCAACTACCCCTTTCAAAGTCACTGAACTTTCAGTTACTGTTTCATTGGCAATCACCTTCCCTACTATATTCTCACCCCCATCTTCACTCAATATTGTTATTACTTATGAGATAATATTTTTACTAATGTGCAAACAAGATATAATTTTACTTTCATGTAAAGATATTTGAGTGAGATCAAATGTTGGTATGAATTTATTATTTCTAATCAATATTATCAAATAATTGTAGATTATGTAAATATAGGGAGATTATTAATCTACATAACATTTGATTGCGCAGAGATTATTTATTTGCATGTGAGGCTACTATCATATTATATAAGATAGTCAATGATTGATACTTATTCAAATACTACCAAGATACTAGCAATTTTTAAAGTAAGTGACTCAACACATAAGAGAAGTGTGATTTTCTTTTGAAAAGAAAATCCTGGTAATGTTGAAGATAATGCTACTTACAAAGCTCAATTAAAAGAAGAATATATGAAGAAGAGAAAATTAAATTATATTTTAGCAAAGTACTTTTTTATATATAACCCATAATAAAAGTGTGAAATAAAAGTTAATTTGACAGGATAGTTGCTAATGATTTCTATTCTCTACATTTTAGAAGTTTCTATACATGATGAAAATTTGTTGTCTCTGAGATATCAAGTGATGTTTTTATTGAGGGAAGAGGGTAGATATGCATTGCACTTTTTTTTTCTTAGTCAAGGTTTTGTCCCATTGAATTTTTCTAACAATATTCTTAAGAGTAAGTAATCAATGCATATTCAATGATGTATAGTTTTTTTTTCTTCATTAGGATTTTTTCCCACAATATTTTTTTCTAGTAAGATTTTAACAAGTCACATTATCTATGGAACTCTAAGAAAAGTATATATTATTGTATGGATATCCACTAAATGTAATCTCTTCATCTCCCCACTACTATTCACCATTATATTCTACCTCCCTTATTATATCTATTTTTAAATGATATGCCTCTCACCCCATCCATAATCTTCACACTTCATGATATGTTTATGGCAATTTTTTATATGCTTTTATGTGACATTACAAATAGAAGCATAAGAGTTAATATTATACATTCTTGAAAATTGTAACGCCCCGGGATCCCATCTCGTGATGTCACACGGTGCTTATGGACCCGAAGGATCACAATCTGACCCTTTACTGATATTTGTACCTGTACACTGCATAATATCTAAAATAGATGCGGAAACTAGCCATAAGGTTCAACACATCTGTACATACTCAAACTGGAAACTGAATACTAATACATCAACATCCGTCTGAAAAGCCTCTAAACTATCTGAACTATGGAGTTGATGGGACATGTCCCTAACTAACTCCGTCAACTGAGAATATAAACAAAATCTGATGCAATAATAGTAAACTAAGATTCATCCTCGAAGGAGGAGGACTCACTGCTTCTACTGCTAACTGGGACTGAACTACTGAGGAAACTCTGAATCCTGTGCCTCTGAAACTATGGTGTCAGATAAAACACCATAGCGCAAATGCATCAGTACAAAAATGTACCAAGTATGTAGATGAGGTAAGGCTAAATACAAGGGCTCATGCATGCACAATGTGTAAACTGAAAAATCATGAAAACGTCGCACGAGAACACATACATGAATGCACAGGTCATAATCACAATCATCACAACTCTAGAGACTGGAACTCAGATACCACTTTTCTGTAAAATGAATTCACTATTGACACTAAGATATTGAATCACTGACTCATCTGATATTGATAATTGGGAAATATGGATGCACTTTCATCAAGGAGTGAGTTCTGAAATCTCTGAATATACTGAGATTACGAGTATCTAAAGCTTCTGAAATGGATAGCAACCCTATCTGATAGGTTGTCTTTGAGTTTGTGGATAACAATACTTCTTCATAAATGATTTTGAGATCGGCCTATCTAGCAATGGATCTTTGAATTAGCAAGTAATCATACTTAATGGACTGTATCTAACAACCTTAAATTTTGTACACTGAACTGATCTCTTTCTTGAAGTCTGAGACTGATTCTGAAACTGAGACTGTAGGAAGTAGTTACTTAACTGACATGCCCTTACTATCTCTTAGGGGTCCAACCTCTACCCCCAGTTGGAAGGGTGTCAATACCGTGCCACGGGTAAAGACCTTATCTTTATATGACCTTCATCTATCAGGTCCTCATACGAGAATGGTGGAGCCCTCATCTAACAGGTCAAGCCACCTCATTTGCCCTCATCTAGTAGGTATGATATCTCTCATCCACTCTCATCTAGCAGGTGTGATGTCTCAACCTACGATGGCTACGTAGTTTTGGAGCCCAAGGATCGCATCTAAGGATTATACCCTCTACTAGTAGGTGAGTCCCCATCCCTGAGCTCGCTCGGTGCTAGTTTCTACTCCCAACTGAAAAACACTTATTTGATTCTTTACTGAACTTAGACTGAGCTGAATCTGATACTGATTATATTTCTTAAGATATCTGACTGAGTTACACTGAGATTACTTAGTTTCATATCTGACGGAAAGGTATCGAATCATAGCATCTGACTGATGATGTAGAGCTTGAATAGATTATTCAAATCGCTTCTGAGATTAGAATTAAATCACTTGAATACTATTAGATCTGAGATAATTACAGGACGGAGGATAGATTACTAGTGATACAAAGATTACCGAGATAACTGAGATTACAGAGCCTGATTAAGCTCCGCACTTGTCTGAAGATACATAGTTCTATAGTTCACTGAGTTCTGAGAATCGTGGCTCGATTGGAATTATTGCGAAATTGACATGGGCTCTAGACAACAACTCTATTGTCGGGTATAAATACCCCCAAGGCTCGATAACATAAAAGTAAAACATAATCATTCTCACATCATCACGATCATCCATTCACCATCACAATCATTCATGTATTATCGTAATCATTCATGTATTATCGCAATCATACCTTAATCGTCACCATCATTAATGCATCATCATAATTATTAATGCATCTCGGGATATTAATCACATAATAACATAGAGGAGGCATGCTATTAGATCGTACCCCATTCAGTAAGGTTTTACCTTAACTATTTCATACCTATATCGGTCTTAACATGTATTTGGATTTCACACAGCTTGGGAAACTTCATACTATCATGTCATAGCTTACTTGCTAATCACTTGGCATATATTAAAAACTTAGCATATATCAAAGGTCACATAATGGGGAATTTACAACCATCACATCTCCACTCGTTCACTAAGGTCCTTCAACAAACACTAGACATGCATAGGTTCACACTTATTTAGGGATTTCCTACTAGCATGGAATAATTTATTCACTTGGTCATTTTATCAAACACTAGGCATGCATAGATTAGCTCATAATTTGGGGCTTCCTATTCAACATGCTATAATGGCCCATATTCTTCTCCTAAGCTTTTATCAACCTATGGGAGACATACTCAGCTAAATCAACCAATTCTACACCCAGAAGTCATGAACACATCAACAATCGTAACACATAATCGTATCTTAGAAGTCATTAGATCATGATTTAACTATAATGCTTAATTTATTGTCTCTTAGACATTTTATCGAACACCTCACATACACAACTTAGGCATAAGTATAATAACCCAACAATTCATCATGAACAACTAAATTTACGTGTTTCCACTCATATATTATCATAGATTCAAACAAACCACATAAGTATCCCATCTTAGAGGTCATTCAACATCACCAACAAGTACATAATCCATTTACCACATAAATACCACCTACTAAGGCTAAGGCTTGATAATATTGTAGACAAACATGAACCATAACTCAATCATAGCAAGAACATCAATTTCAACTCACAATAATCATTAAAAAAATTCATAAACATAAATCTTGGAGATTTAGGAAAAAGGTATTTGAGCTTCTTGGATGAAAGGGACCCAAGAATCAACATCTACATACCTTGGGGAAACTCTTTCTTGAAAGCCTTCGGAAGAATTCTTGATTTTTGCTCTTGATTCTCTCTAAATTTTTGGTGGAAGAAGAGAGAATTTTTTTTATTTTGGAAACCCTAGTTTTTGGGTGAAAGAAGAGAAAAGAAATATGGCCTTCAACCCTTAAGTAGGTATTTATAGAAGTTGGGGAAAGAGTGGAAAAGAGTTGAAAACTGCTGATCGGGGTCTGTGACGGTCGAAGTGACGGTCTGTCAGGAATCTGATGGTCCACCAGATCGTCCGTCACCCGAGGGTCAGGAATGGGCCATTCTGTTTCGACCTGACAGACCCCTTGACGGTCCATAAACTTTTTGATGGTCCACCACTTTTGCCGTCACTCGGGGGCCAGAAATGGGATGTTCTGTCTTAGCCTAACGGGACACTTGACGGTCCACCAAGGACTTGACAGTCCACCAGGTAGATCGTCAAACCTGGGCGATTCCGATACCGTTTAGTAAAATGACCATAACTCCCTCGTTCGATGTCAGATTTGGATGAAATTGGTATCGGTGGAAAGGTTTTTCAATTCTATACATGACAAAAATTTGAAATTAGATAAATACAACACGCTTCAAAGTGTTTCACACTTGGGAAGATATTTCTGAAACTTTTAGACTCAGATTTTCGTTTTTCTGAAAATGCTCTATGGCTCATATTAGGAAAAAACTTTACGGGGTATTACAAAAATACTTGGATATACATAGAAGAATAAACTCTTCTCTCTTGATCTGTCACTTCTTATCTCTTTTCTTGCTTCATATTGTTATTATTTTTAGATTCATTTTATATCAAAAGTTTCTTTATCACACATAATAGTAGAAGAATCAAAAGCTTAGTTTTTGTAGAAAAATTCTATGGGATCAAATAAAGACTCACCACAAATTTCTATCAACAAATGTTCATTATAATCTTAACTCTAGAAGCAAGCCTATTGGAAAGAAATGAGAGACAACTAACATAATGTGCACTTACAAAAATTAGAGCCTATTTAATTAGTGAGTATTTAACTTGACATTCTTCAATTTTGATCACATTTTCATTCTTATTTTTGAATGGAGTAATTTAGTAGGCATTTGTCCATGGGATTTTCTCACTGTTTTCAAAAAATTATTTCACTTTAGTGAAAATAGTGAAAATAGCAGTGTTTGGCCATAAAAATTATTTCACTTTAGTATAAATTATTTTTGAAAAAGTGAAGACAAGTTTTACTTATTTTCGCTTTTCTCACTCCTATTTCTCTAACAAAATTTTAAAAAAAATCCAATTTATATTTATGGCCAAACACAATACTAACTCCAAGTTCAACTCCAACTCCAAAAAATTATTATTTCATGACCAAACGGGGCCTTAGTATGCTAATTAAGAGCCTATTTTGGATAGGATTTTAAAAATATCTTTTTAGCTTAAGTGATTAAAAGATTTAATAAGTGCTTATAAATTAAGCAGATAAGTGTTTGGATGAAAATGTTGAAACTGTAAAAAAAGTAGTTGACGTGTTTGGTAAACAAGTGATGTTAAGCACTTTTTTGTTGCCAAAATGACTTGAATGTCCTTAAAGTTATTTTTTTTTGATTTAATTTTGTATTTTATTAATAATCAACACTTTATGGACTAACCCATCATACAACAAAAAATAGCATAGTCCTATTCACATAACCCAACCCAACCCGAAACCAATTTATTAACATATACATAGTGTAGGGTTTCCAAAAACAAACTAGTTTCCAATTCTTCAACTTGTGTCCGCCTCCTTCCACCATGGTGCTCCCTTTCTCAAATATGAGGTTCATCCAGATGATGTATTGGGTGATCAATCCTTTGCCTGCTTTTGGTTGATTTTCCTGTTTTCAGCTTATTGAAGTAAGTACTGATACTCCCTCCATTCTGTGCAAGTACTGATACTCCCTCCATTCTGTGCTCTTCATTTTCTCTTTCTAGCTGGATAATGGTTTTTTTTGCTGCAGCTATATTTTCCAGTAGATGGGAAATTTTGAATGTTTTTGTGCAGCTAAGAGGGATCTAGTCTTCTGAATTGAGCTGTAACAGCCGAGTATGTTGCCCTCTTCTTATTTCCCTTTGTTGTTTCTAGATCTACTTGACTTAACTTCACCCTCTCTTGCTTTTATTCCATAGATATAGAAGGGATGAAGAAAAATGAGTTGCTTGGACCTATAATTGTTTGTCTATCTACCTCTATCTCAGGTTTATGATGCTCCATCTGACCTATCGACCATTCCATGGTGCTGAGAATCCTTTTTGTTGGATGTAATAGCTTAGGAATAGTACATGCACTATTTTTGATGCTACTAAATTCTGTATATAAGTTTTATGTAAACTATTCAGCTTGAGTGTCCACCTACTCTTTATCTTTTGGCTTGTATGATCCTCAAGTATGGACTCTGCCATTTGTCACTATTTAAAATGACTTTACCTCTTTCCTATAAATGCTGGTAATTTGTAATGGTAAAAGCTCCTGTATCTATGGCTAAGTTTGCTAGATAATCTGCCAATTGGTTACCTTCCCTAAAGATATACTGATATTGTACTTGCTTATTTTGCATGAATTTGTGAATTTGTTTGACTGTGTGTGTTATTTTCCATGGGCAATTCCATTCACCTATTAGCACCTTCTGCATGAGTAGTGAGTCCATCTAAATGATGATCTTATTATGCTGAGTCTGTATACAATGCTTAGCTACATAGAATATTATATTAGCCTCTGCTTGCATACTATTTGCATAATGATGTGGTTCTCCTTTAGCAAATAAGACATATCCATTCTCATCCCTCAAACAAAATGCATATGAGCTTCCTCAATCTTCTCCTCTAATAGCTCCATCTGTGTTGTATTTTAACCATCCCTCCTCTGGTGCCTTCCGTAAGACTTTAATAGCCTTCACTTTCATTTTATGTTACTCATATCCTTAATTATGTGTGGCCATTCTGTTGGAAATTCCAATGTTGTCTTTCTGACCTTCAACAACATTCTCAAGTTCCTTGTAACATTATATAAAATCCTCAAACCTGAAGTTTCCTTGTTTTCATGTTTCTTCCTATTCCTTCTCCTCCACAGCTCCCAAAGAATAATGCTAGGCATAACAAAGTAGTATGGATGCTCTTTCCCTTTTACTTCAACATTCCACCAACTTAGTATTGTTTCTCTAAGTGTCAGATGTAGAATATGTATACCAGTAAAAGAAGAAAAGTAGGACCAGGTCCTATTAACATAAAAAGAGTTCCTGAAGACACGAGCAATTGTCTCCACTTCTGGTTCCTTACAACACCAGCATTTAGAATGACCTTGCATCCTCAATCTCCTTATTGTGTCATCCACTGGAATTCTTCTTCTCCACAACTTCCACATGAAAAAATATATCTTGAATGGAAAACCTTTCACCCATATCCTCTTGAATGTGTTATCAATTCTTTCCCTATTCTTTATATACTGCCAAGCTGATTTATTTGTAAAAAAACCTTTTGGTTCAATACTCCATATAGGCTAATCATTCTTTTCATCTGATGGAGGAATCACTTTGCTAATAATATGATCTGCCATCTCCTCTATGAATAATGTTCTAATCAGTTGTTCATCACAATTTTCTTCTCTTACCAAATCCTTTACCTGCTTATACTGTCCTTGCTCCTCATCACCTCCTTCCATTATGGAATAAAGATCACCCTGACCAGTCCAGTTATCTAACTAGATATCAGAATTTCTTTGATTCAGTTTTGATCCAATAAGATGTTCGATCAAATCTCTTGCCATAAGTATATTCTTCCACACTTGAGATCCACCTGCACCAGTTTTCCACATTACCAGTTTTGGATGCTCCTTTTTGCAATATTTATTGAATATATATTCCCTCTATATTGACTTTGTTGTCTTGAAATTCCACCAAAGTTTACAGAATAAAGCCATAGAAATATCACCAATCCTTCTAAAACCCAGACCACCTTCATCTTGTGGTAAACATACTGTTTGCCATTTCACCTAATATCTTTTCTTTTCTCAAATTTTACTACTACAAAAAAATTGAGCTAGCATTCTTTGAATAATATTCAATATATTCGGGGAGGGGGGGGTGGTGTTCATCACTGATAGGCAATGTATAGGGATGCTCTACAAAACACGTTTTATCAGCACAGCTCTGCCTCCATAAGATAACAGTTTTCCTTTCTATGACTGCACCTTACTAGCAATTTTATTCATTAGTTGCTAATAATAATCCTTCTTTCTTCTCATATAAAAGATAGGACAACCTAAATATATGAAATGGAATTCACTTCTCATGATGCAGTAGCTATTTCTGCTATAACCCCTACTCCATTAGATACTCCTTCGTGTAAATAAATTGTACTTTTTTTATTTATTTTATGCCCTGATACTTTTTCATTTTTATCCATGGTTGCAGTGACCAGCTGCAGATTCTTCACCTCAGCTTTGCATAATATTATCATATTATTCGCAAATGACAGATGGTTCAATTTTGGACTTTCTCTTGGCATCCCAAACAATTTAAAATCCTTATTCTGCATCAGTTTCTTCAATGACCTTGACAACACCTCTGCTGCTATTATGAACAGTATTGGTGACAATAGATCCCCTTGCTTCAATCCTCTTGTTGATCTAAAAAATTCTTTTGGTTGACCATTCAAAAGTATTGAATACCAATTGTTTTCCAGTAATCTAAAGACCATGTCTATCAGCACCTCTGAAAGACCAAATGTCCTCAGCAACTTAGTTAAGAAAAGCCACTCCACTCTATTATATGATTTCATCATGTTAGGTGGTTTGCCCCTCTTTCTAATTTCAGGCACAATCTCCCGAACCACCAGAACATTCTCAACAATACTCCTTCCTTGAACAAAACCTGTCTATTCTGGTGATATCAAATGAGGTAGTATTCTCATGAACAATTCTTGAAAAAATCTTATTCACAAAGTTACTAAGGGAAATAAAACTTAGTAAGGTGAATTATTTATAATTTTTATTCTAATAATTTTTAAATAATTTCTATTTAATTGCACTTTCAATGTAAAGTGATTATGTGCAGTCAATTTATAAATATAAGTTAATTTTTTTTATAAAAATAATAATTTTGAGACATTTTTATATAAATATAGTATATATTGTAATATTGCAAGCTTATAATAATTTAGCTATGTTAAAAAATATGTCATTGAAATATTGTTATGGCTATTACTATAACAATGATTTATATCATTAAATAATAGACAAATCAACAGTAAAAGGGACTACACAAAGTTCTTTCACTAATGGATGATGAGAGATCATTCTTAAGAAGCTAATCTAATCTCAAAAATAAATATATTAAAATAAAAAATATTCATAATATGACAAATGTCAAACATTAGAAATGTCATTAGCATCATGTCACAAAATTCCATCCAATATATACTACTCTGTTCTTCCATATTCTCAACATTTATATTGTTAGCTCTTGAAGATGTGCTAACATTGAGATCAATTGAAGAAATGTATTCCTCATTCTTAGTTGTTTGAAAAGCATCACCCACAGTGCATTTCTTTCTAATATAATTATGAATGGCTATAGTAGTAAGAATGATGTCTCTTTGAGTATTAATATGATCATATGGAATGTCCTTCAAAATAGACCACCTTACCTTCCAAATGTCAAATGTGCGCTCCACAACATTTCTACAAGAATGATGCAAATGGTTAAACTTTTTAATGAGTCCTCTTGGTCTCGCAATTGTCGTGTTGCACCGTGATAAAATTTTGCCAAGTGATATCTCACTTTATATCCTTTGTATGGAGCCATATATCCCTCCATGTCTGAATATCCTTCATCAACTAGATAATATTTTTTTCCTAAAGGACGTGAAAAATTGAGCTCGGGTCTACGAAGGGCCTCACCAAATATATGATTATCATGAACTGCTCCTTCCCACCCAGCCTATGCAAATGTAAAATACATATTAAAATTTACAGCAACAAGAATATTCTGAGTCGAATAACGTTTGCGTCCAATATAAGGTATTTCTTAACCTTGTGGTAATCTAGCTTTGACATGTGCTCCATCAAGTGCTCCAATGCAATCCTATAAATACAGACATGCATAGTTTAATATCAATTAGTAAATAAGAGAGAAATTGTATTATAAATTTTAAAAAGTATTCTTATATTAAAATGGACTCTTACTTTAAAGAAAGGTAGATACCGTTTGTTACATGGCTTGTGAAATTCGGCACCATCATTATAATTAGGATGTGGTCTAATCATATCTCTTGCAAGCTCTCAAACAAATTTTAAAATACTATGAAAATATTTATGAATTGTCTCTTCTCAATGTAGAAAGATGTCTTGTATCATTCGATTTCCAGCTCCATGTGCACAAGTCAACAAGAACATTCCTAACATTTCATAACCAGACATTCTATATGTGGATTTAAGCTCATATTGTTCAGTTAAGTCCTTGGATAGATCAATGAACACCTTCTTCCTCAATCAAAAATTTTCATAACAACGAGTCTCATTTCCACGTAATATCTCATGAATAAATACATATTCTGAGTGAGAAGATGTAAGACAAGGTTCTTTGCACAAGTATTTTTCACAATACGTCAAAATGTATTTACCTGTTATTTGACACAATGACATTCATTTTTTCTTTTCTTGCTCTCTTTGAATTTCCTCTAGTTTTTGAGTTTTGTCATCTAATAAATTAGTTGGATGGCGAGAAACTAAATTACAAATATCCCAACTCTCTATTTAACTAAAAAAAAATACCTAAATCAGTAATCAACTCTTTAAACAATCTCACAATTGTATAACAATTTCAACTAGTGACAACTTATCAAAAAGGTTCTACAAATACACTTCAATAACAATAAAAAAAGGATGCAAACCCAATGTCAACAACTAATTATAAAGGTTCAACCATATGGTATACAAACATACAACCATAAACGAGGTTCTGCAAACACACTAATAATTCAACTCACCATAAAAATATCCAATAATATAATCACAACATCTAAACAAAAATCCATAAATGAAGTTCATGCACACAAGTTCGAACATGAGTAATGAAAATATTTAATCACAACAACATATTCTTCATATTTTCTTCATGAATAACTGATAATTATACTCCAACCATAACTTTTGAACTTCATTATTAGACAACTTGCAGAATACTTGGCTCATCTCTTTCTTAAGCAACCTGTTCACTAAATAGCTGAGTATTTCACTCCCTTCGGACATATTATAAATATTTTCTAACATGTCCATACACTTTTCGATGATGGACTCATTTTTACTAGGATATATAGTGGTGCTTTGGTTAGCTATAAATTCTACTAGAGAGTGTATTTCCTGTTTCATTGATAATGATGCAGATTTTGTCTTGCTTGCTTTTTTTCACTTGACTGCAACTGCCAACATAACTCATAGATTTTGCCCTTTTTAGTCAAGGTTCAGGAAACATAACAAAATCTACATTCTGCATATCATTACTTTCATCGCTCTTTCACCTAAGAATTAGTAAAGTGCTCCTTGTTATAACCATCAATATTATTTAATTCAACTCTATTGAGATTTACTCCAATTCTAGACATTTGTTCTTGGTTTGCTGCATGTGCTCCTTCTCCCGTAGCAACAATATCAGTAAATAATACATCATATTGAAACCATATGAGTGAAAGATCTTTGTTTCTAATTTTTTTTACTAGCATTCTCCTGTAAAAAAATAAAGTATTTTAAGCAAATAGAAATTTAACACCCCAAAATATAAGAAAGGCATAGAATGTTATAAGAGATGTACCTTAATTTTTCACTCCCACCAGTCATCATCCACTATAATTATTTTTTTCGTGGCATCCCATCCCAAACCCATCTCCCCTCTAATCAACTTCTTGAAAGGTGACCATTTCCTCTTCGTGTAGTCCTAATGATTTTTCATTTGTAGTTGGGTATAGTTTCTTCCCGTAATTTTACCGAACTCATCATTCATATTTTTTTTCCCATCTTTTGATACATAACTGTTTGGACTATTTCCTTTTCTAATCTTTTTTCACCCAATTTTAGAAAAAGGAGATGCGTAGCATCGCCCCACTTAGCAATAACATGTCCCGAATTAGGTTTCGACATTCTCTGAAGAAAGTAGAAATTATATAGTAGAATACTCTATAGGAAATCACACTATAAGGATAAAGAATGAATTGAGAAGTTGTATAGAAAGTAAATCGACAAAGAAAGGTGAGGGAGGTTATAAAGATTTCTGTCAGGCCCCTATGTCTTTGTAAAATAAACCTACTTCAGCCAACTAAAGAAAAAATACCCTAGGCAACAAGTAAAGAACTTCAACTCGTAGGTTACATAACTCAAATCAGATCTGAAATACTGAAGACAAGCTCAATAATAAAATTTAAAGTAACAACCAAAATGAGCATTGTATTTAGACAAACATAACCAACGTCTACCCATGAAGGTTAATGAAAAGAATAGCATCAAAGAGTTACAGACATTTGCTTTGGCAGTCAACCAGTAGGAACTGCACCCCTACAAATTGAACTACCCAAAGGGTCTCAAAATATGTTGTCTAAGTCAATATAATGTTGCAATTTCTTTCAACCCATCACTCTTGATCAACTTATTACTTTACAAGTTATGTAGTCAATAGTCAGCATATGCATGTCCATAAGCATTATATAGGATTATAATCGAAAAACAACAAGGCATAACTAAACACTTGAGAAATATTATTGATTTGAAGTAGCAACCTCTAAGTATAGGTGAGAAATATTATTGATTTGAAGTAGCAACCTCCAAATATAGGTAGGAAAAGATGTTTTCTATATACTCTTCTCTTTTCTTAATCCAGAACCAACTTTGACATTATAACATGGATATTACATATACATGTCATGTTTTTTTTTTGTTCAATTTTGGCGGACAAGTTAGTTCAAAAAATTGACGAAAAAATGGGGTTTTCTAGGCTTAAGCTGCTTTGGAGTTTGCTATAGTTGTTTGAACCTGCAATTTTTTTTAATTGTAATTTTTTTATGAACATAAAATCTCCATAATTTGCAAAAAATATCAAAATTTCTTCAACTCTTATACAATATTCATATGTACTGTTATTATTCCTATCACCACCTAGCTAGCTATTAGTATAATGATCAATAAAAAATAGGAAAGGCTAAAACATCTTTTACCGCATCCATAGAAATTCCAAAAGAAATAAACATAGTAACCATGGGCCATTTTTTATTATAGACATGCTAGTATTTGTAAAGATTCTTAAATTCAAAAGTCGTATGTCATGGCAATTGGATACATTCAACATTCATTAGTTTATTAATTTTTTTTATATGAATGGATGGAGAAGAACTTACTAGAAGCTCGATTTGACAGTAAAATTTTTGAGCAAACCTCCGATGTAATATGGATTCGCTGAAAACAAAGGAGAAAGATGAAGGGAAGAGACAAAGAAAAGCGGCAAGGAGAAAAAAAGAAGAAAACCCATATATTCAAAGGCTACAAGTTAGGGTATTGTTGGAATTAGAGGAAAATGTAAGGGATAAAAAGTAAATGTGTTGGTCAAACCTAAAAGAATTTTAATCTAAAAAGTAAAAAGTTGGGGGTACCCAGCTTCTCACTTTTTGATTTTTTAATCAGTTTTTAAGCACTTTTTAATTTTACCAAACACCTAAAAAAAGCTAAAAAAAGATTAAAAGCTGATTTGATCAGATTTTAATCCTATCCAAAAAAGCTCTAAATTATTCTTAAATTATAATATTAAAATTATAACTTCTGGACTAAGTTATTCCACATGGAGATAGGATAAAATAATACTAAGCTAATTGGCTAAGATGAAATAACCTAGGATTAAACCTGGATGTTACAATCCAGAATCCGAGGTCATGATGACACCTATCTTAACCCAACCTTGGTAGATAAGCCTGACACCACAAAAGATATGGAATACAAAAATGAAGATAAGTAATACCCAAATATGAGACTTTAGAATAAATTTAGGACAAATATAAAACAACTCTAGAATATGAAATAGATCCAACTCAAATCTCAAAATCTAGTGTCATGAGTAAAGAACACTCTAAAATTGATATCATGTATGAAAATATATAAAACTCTGTGTTTGAATATAAGGTAAAGAAAAAATAATGATAAAGGAGAAGTCTAGAACACGATCCATGTCACGACCCGAGACTGCCCCTAGTTGTAACGCAGTGCTTAGAGTCAGAAGTGACCCCAAGCTAATCCATGACCTGGCATAACACTAAAAACACTAAAGAAGTAATAAAATACTGAGTGGAAGCTAAGCTAAAATAATCTAGTAAGAATGATAAAATGATCAATACTGAATAAGAATATCAAAACTAGAACTATCTGACAAAAACCAACATGCTGAAATATAACTAACTATTGGTCGTCTGAAAGCCTCTACTCATATGAGTTGTTGGGACACTAACTCCAACTAAAAGAATAATAAAAATAAATACTGATAACTAGTCCTTGGATGATGAGGATTCACCAAACACTGCTACTAAATATGGTACCGAGCTATACTAAGCACGATCTGGATGCTTAGCGTCGAAACCTATATTATAAGACAATATAGTGCAAGAAAAGCATACAATCAGTACTTTGAATGTACTGAGTATGTGAGATGAAAAACTAACTAATGTAAGCTGAACATGGATGCATGAAACATGGTGAACTAATGCAAGACCAAGTATAAGCGCATACTGAACAAAAACTAAATGATCAAATTTAAGGTCATGCAAATAATCTGAAACTAAAATATTAACCTGTGGGAGATAACAATAACCGATATACCCCAATCTGAGCAAATCGGGGTCTAACCTATAACCCCAGTTGGATGAATATTTAGTACCCTATCAAGGGTAAGAACATTGACTGGCGTGGATCCGCTAAACTGATGTCTTGAAGGACTACGATGTCAATCCTCAACTTGTGGGTGACCTCTTGTAACCTAGGATGACATCGTAGATCTGAAACTTAGGGACATCTACTAAAAGTCACAATCCTAACTAACGGGTGAGCCTTTATTCCCACATTCATTCGATGTTAGGTACTACTCCCAACTGAACGACACTGATAACTGACATATGCTCAATATAATTACATTATGAAATTATCAAAAATGGATAAAATGAAGTTCTCATGAATAGTAAGTTAATGTATGCATGAATTCCTAGGTATCGGGTGTTCATAACCCACCAACTCTAAACATGGCAATATTAAATTGAGCGTCATGAGGAATTTCACAATTCAAGCCCAAAACTTAATAATTTATCAATATAAAAGGGAATTCATGATTATGAGTATAGGGAGATTCTACTCTTATGGGAAAATATGTACTCATGGTTTAGTTACAAAAGTAAACTAAAGAAATTAAGAAAACTCATATTTTTCATGGAACCCTAAACTTGAAGAGGGAATTAAACTGAGAATTTAAGAAGTATTTAGGGCTCAATTGGTAGAAGGAACCCATTGATGAAATCCCATATACCTGGAGATAAAATCCTTAGAGAATTATTTGGAATTTATGCTTGAAGTTGAGAAACCCTACTTTGCCTTTAATAAAGAGAGAATCACCGCTTTTCTAAGTATCAATTGAATTTATGATTTAATGAGGAATTTAGTGCATTTTCCCCTTATATTCCATCCTTGGAAAAATCTAAACGATATGGTTTAGGTGTTAAAGGAGTGGGAAAAGACCAAACAACCCTTTTGAAAATATTTAGAAATTTTCTAGAAAAAGTTGTAACGGCTTAGGTAATGACACCTTGGGTCTGACCACGAGTTATTGCTTGAAGCGTGACAAGAGGATTGATGATTGGATTCCTCACTATTATGATGATGGGTCCACCGACCGACTCATTTAGACTGATAATGATTCATACGTTGGACTCATCATTACTGGATTGAGATCTTTGGTCCCTTACTGCCATGACAATGAGTCTTCATCACGACTTATTGTGTCTTGACAATGAGTCATTGTCACTGGAAGTTTGACAAAGCCTTAGAAAATTTTTCATAAGGTTTTTTACCACGATATCAAATTAAGGCGAGACTAGTGGTAATGGAAAGATACTTTAATTGTCTATCTCTTGGGAAGAGAGGAGGGGGTGAGGTCTAGAGCTCAAAACTTGGGGTATTACAATATCTCCCACTTTGGATCATTCATCCTCTAATAAAATTGACTAAGCTAAAACACAAAGGGAAAAGCTACAATTTTACACTGAACTCCTACGAGTTAAATAATGAGTTGATAAATAAATCTATCACTGTTACATAGATAGAACCAAACCCATGAATGCATGTTATGACATGAAAATAGATAGGTGGCCCGAGGTAGAATAGAAAGAATTAATTAAGGGAACTATTACCTCAAGTTGGGACTGAGTTCGAAGAGAAAAAGTAGGGGTACTTGGCCATCATATCTGCCTCTGCTTTCCAAGTAGCTCTATTAACTGACTAATTCCTCCACAGAACCATTACTAAAGCAACCTCTTTGTTTCTCAGCTCATAAATTTGACAATCAAGGATCTTAACTGGAACCTCTTCATAAGAGAGACTAACTTTCACGCACATACTTTGTAAAGGAACTACTAATGCTGGGTCACCAATGCATTTATTCAACAAGGAGACATGGAAGACTAAATGCACTGATGCTAAATCTGTAGGCAACTCCAACTCGTAAGCTACCTTACCATAACGAATCAAAATATTATAAGGCACAACATAGCGGAGACTGAGCTTTGACTTATTACCAAACCTCTTCCCTTCTTTCATGAGCGAAGCCTTCAAGTAGATGAAATCACTAATCTCAAACTCAAGCTCCCTTCTTCTTACATTTGCATAACATTTCTGATATCTTCGAGTAGTTTTTAGCCTTTCTCTAATCAACTGAACTTTTTCCATCACCTTATGCACCGAATCTGGCCTTATCAAAGTAGTTTTACCAACCTCAAACGAACCCATAGGAGATCTACACCTCTTGTCATAAAGAACTTAAAATAGGCCCATATAAATATTAAAGTGATAGCTGTTATTGTAAGGAAACTCAACCAACGGAAAGTGATCATCCCAACTACCTTTGAAATCAAACACACACTCTCTCAGCTTGTTCTCTAATGGTTCTTTCTTCTTGACCATCTATTTGCGGGTGAAAAGCCATACTAAGATGAACTTGGGTACTAAGACCCTTCTAAAAAGTCTTCCAAAATCAAGAGGTAAATTGGGCACCTTTATATAAGATAATGGTCTATGGGACTCCATAAAATTTAACCAACTCCTTAAGATAGAGTTTAGCATAATCTTCGACTGAATCTGAAGTGTTAAAAAGCAAGAAAAGGGCTGACTAAGTCATTCGGTCCAGGATAACCCAGATAGAATCATGTTATTGATGAGTATGAGGCAACCCCATAATGAAGTCCATATTCACCACTTCTCACTTTTATGTAGGAATATTGAATTCCTAAAGTATACCACTATGTCTCTGGTGCTCAACCTTAACCTACCGGCAATTGGACACTTAGCTTCGCAATATTCTTTTTCATGCCATTCTACCAATAGACTTCCTATAAATCACAATACATATTAGTGGCCCCTCAGTGGATAGAGTACCAAGAATTGTAAGCTTTAGCTAACATCCTATGTCTCAAGTCATCCACATTTGGAACACACAATCTGCCTTGACAATGAAGAACTCCATCTCTCCCTTGGGAGAAACCTCAACTTTTTGATTCTGAACTGCTTTTTTTAACTTAAGCAAACTAGGAACACTATCTTGCTTTTCCTTAACCTCAGCTACCAAAGAAGATTCCGGACCATTCTAAACTAAGACATTACCTTTGGTTGCGTCAACCAACCATACTCCCAACCTAGAAAGCTGATGAACCTAATGAACTAACAATTTTTATCATCCTCAACGTGATCAACACTTCCCATAGATAACCTGCTAAGTGCATCGGCCACCACATTAGGCTTGCCTAGTGGCATAATACACTCATATCATAGTCTTCCAATAACTCTAGCTACCTTCTCTGCGAAGATTTTGATCTTTTTGGCTGAATACATACTAAAGACTCTTGTGATTAGTGAACACATCAACATAAAACCCATAAATATAATGCCTCCAAATATTTAAAGAAAACACAACTGCTGCCTACTCTAGATCATGAGTTAGGTATTTTTTCTCATGAGGTTTGAGTTATCTAGTGCCATATGTTGTAACCTTGCCCTACCATATCAACGTAAAAATAAGACCAACTCTAGAAGCATCAAAATAAACCACAAAACCATATGAACCCTCTGGTTAAGTCAAAACTAGAGTAGAGGTGAGTCAAGTCTTTAACTCCAAAAAACTCTTTACGAAAGAATTGGTTCACTAAAATTTGACTTTTTTCTGAGTGAGTCTAGACATGACAGAAGCAATAGAGAAAAATCCTTCAGCAAACCATCTATAATAGCCAGCCAAACCCAAGAAACTCCTAATATCTGATGGAGAAATAGGTCTAGGCTAGTTTCTCACTACTTCAGTCTTTTTAAGAATTAACTCGAATGTCTTCACCAAAAATAATATGACCAAGGAATGGTACTGATTTCAACCAGAATCCACACTTGCTGAACTTAGTGAATAGATGGTGATCCTTAAGTTTTCGCAAGACAGTTCTCAAATAATTTACGTGTTCACCCTCACTATGAGAATAAACGAAGATGTCATCTATGAAGACTATAATGATCATGTCCAAATTCTGCTTGAATACTTTGTTCATTAAGTCCATAAAAGTTGCAGGAGCATTTGTTAATCCAAAATACAAGACAACAAATTCAAAGTGGCCATACCAATTTTTGAAGGCTATCTTTGGAGTATAGCAATCTCTGACTCTAAGCTGATGATAGTAGGATCTGAGGTCTATCTTTAATAAACAACTGACACCCTGAAGTTGGTCAAATAAGTCATCAATCCTGGGGATGGGATACTTATTATTTATTGTGACTTTGTTCAACTAACGGTAGTCGATGCACATTTTGAGAGAACCTTCTTTCTTATGCACGAAAAAATAGAGCACCATATGGAGAGATATTAGGCCTGACAAAACCCTTGTTTGGGAGATATTTCAAGTGTTCTTTTAATTTCTTAAGCTCAGCTAGAGCCAGTCTTTAAGGTGGAATTAAAATAGGCTGGGTATGTGGAAGGATATTTATTCCAAAGTCAATTTCCTGTTCGGGAGGAACTCCAAGCAGATCTTCAAAAATACTTCTAGAAATTCTCTTATTATTGGAACTGACTCAAAACTTGGGGTTTTGGACCTAGAGTTTTTGATTCGAACAAAATGATATATGCACCCTTTGGAAATCATTTTCCTTGCCTTATGGAAAGAGACAAACCAACCTATAGGCACTGAGGTACTACCCCTTTCACTCTAAGACTGGCTCATTAGGTAACTAAAATCAGAATACTCTATTTCTACAATCAACTAAGGCATAACAAGAGTGGAGGCAACCCATGCCAAAAATAACATCAAAATCGGTCATGTCTAGCTCTACAAGATCAATTAAGGTAACTTTCTAGACACTATGATTGGGGAATTTCTGTATACCCATCTGGCCATGAATGAACTATCGAATGGAGTAGAAACCGAGAAGAGTTCTGTAAGGATTTTGAGGCTGACATAAAAGTCTACTGCTATATAGGGAGTCATGAAGGAAAGTGTGGCTACAAAGTCTAGGAATGCATAAACACGAACATGAAAAAAATTTTAACGTGCTAGTGACTATATTAGGAGAACTCTCCTGATTCTGTTGAGTCTGAAGGGGATAGAACCTATTCTAACATTGCCCACCAGCTATACTAAAAGTGGCACACTGCTGAATTGGGCGACCTACTGGAACTATTGAAGAGTTGAATTGACTTGGCTGATGAAAATCCTTACCTTTCTATGTAACCACTGGAAAATCCCTCACTATGTGCCCTGGATTTCCATACCTAAAGCAAACATCATTACCTACCAAACACTCACCCTTATAGTTCTTAATATATTTTTTGCAAACTGGGTTGGTGTGAATACTATTTGCACTACCCTAGGACTTAGAGCCTAACACTCTATCATAAGTATCCTATCTGAACTTAGGTATTAGATCACTAGAAGAAGATGGGACTGGAGCTGAAATTTTATGGAGAAACTGAGAATGATTAGCACCATTTGACCTTTGCTGAGAGAAATTAAAGCTATCAGTTCTGGTCCTCTTACTCTCTCTTTTCTTCTCTTTAATTTTTTCCTCCTTAATCTGTTAAGCATGAACCATCAATTTGAAGATGTCCATATCCTTAACCAACATGGCCGTCCAACACTCCTTGACCATATCCTCAGAAACACCTGACACAAACTAGCTCATTCGGGCCTTAGAGTCCGCAACCATAGTTGGAGCGTACCTTGCCAACTGAGCAAACTAGAGTGAATACTCCTTCACACTCATATTGCCCTGCTTTAGGTTTATGAAATCCTGAACCTTGGCTTCTTTCAACTCAAGTAGGAAGAACATATCCAAAAATGCAACAAAAAACTCATCCCATTCTATTGACCCTACATCTATTCCTCTATCCTTCTTCCACTGCTTGAACCATGTGTGAGCCACTTCTTGCAATTGATAAGCTGCCAAATTAATAATCTCAGTTGGAGTGACACCCATGATCTTAATGAACTAATGAATACTATCCAGGAACTTCTGTGGGTCCTCTTCAGGCTTAGACTCAAAGAACATCAAAAAATTTATCCGAGTGAAGTCCTAGACTCTAGTACCAGCCGTATTCACAATCGGGTTAGCTAGTACAATAGCTTGCTGGTTATTCTAAGTTGTCATTGACTGGGGTAATGCTGTAAAAGTAGCCCTAAACTTATCATGGGAGACCGAATCATTCAAAGTGTCTTTCAAAACTGGCAGTGATGCTTGCTGATTCCTATTTCTTCTTCTGTTAGTTCTCTTCGGAGGCATTTTTTGTACTTAAAGCTGAACTTGTTAGGTATATATATGACGGATGCAAATTTAAACTCTCATACATGAAGTTGACTATTGTATAAGTGTATCGTTGAAAGGGACCCAGCTTGAAGCCGTACTTATCAGGTCTCAAGGTGACAGAGGCGAAGTTAAACTGTTACATCGCAAGTTGACCCATTATGAATGCCATTCATTTAATTCCTACAAAAAGGGAGATTAAAATACAATATAAAGAAAACACAAATAAAAGAGGCGATGTTACTGGTTAGAACATTTTGAACTCGAGAGCCATATATCACCAACTTGAATTAAGTTAAGATATTTTGGTGAGAATGAAGACCTCAAAGTCTGGTTTGAAGCAATCAAACATCCTTTGATGGTGAATTTTCCTCATCAAGATATAAATTATTTGGCGAGGCAATGCAAATATGAAATTCTCAATTGGATAGAATCTCGAGTCAACTTCAAAATATTGTCTAGAATGACTCTGGATATCTTAAATTCAAAATTTTGGATATATGGTAGCTGTACATCTATAGTTTATTTAAAATCAAGCATATCATAATTTTGATACTCCCACATTGAGATATTATATTTTAGATGCCATCACGCAAATCTGAAATTATTGGAAAATCAAAATCCAATGTTAATTTTAGGATAACATCTAAAAAGATCTCGAAGGTATTAAATTTTGAATTTTAGAGTTCTTTGTGTCTAGTTTTACAAGGATCAAGCGGCTTGTGATTTCGTCATTCATGCTTCAAGATATGAAAGTTTTAGTAAAGACATGCAAATCTGAAATTTTCAGCATGATAAAATTCAAGCTTATTTCTGAAAAGTTTCTAAAATTATATTGAAGGATTTTAAGTCTGAATTTTGGAGGAGCTATATATCTTGAAGTCTAGTTTCTAGAGTATTAAACCGTTCATGATTTTAATATCCCTACAATAAGATATGAATTTTCTACCACTAAAATGCTGGGTTGAAAAAAAAGTAACAAAAAATAAAGAAAAGTAGAAGGAAAAGAAACTACCTCGGCATTTTTCATGGCTTGGGAACCCCAAAACTGATATTGGAAGAGTGGAGAACCTTCGCCCTTTTATAGAGTTGTAGGTTGGTTGTTTGGATCTCTAATATAATTCAAATTGGAAGAGTTATATTCTTGATTGAAAATGGTTATGTAAGGCGGTCAGAAATTTTCCAAAATCTATTTGGTATTGGATAAAGTCAAGATATCCTAGTAGAAGTGGACATCATTAAGCAATTCACTATTAGAATTGGATACCTTGCTTCACCAATGGGTCTTACATGTAGAAATTCATGGCAATTTTTTTAAAAAATCGTGACTAAAAAAAGAGTTTTTGAGATGCAATATCAATATTTAAATTAAAAGGTTCAGTTTAAATTATCCCAACTAATGAAATAGAGTGGTCATATGTACGAAAATCTTGGAAGCACGAAGAACGCATATTTAAATTAATCATACTTCAAGTCTAGTCTCTAAAGTATGAACTTCGACAAGTATTGAAGCAGGGGAAAATTTGTGAGAAATGCAATATTGATAAATTTATATTCGTATAAAATTCGGATCATATTAAAATTCAAAATACGTTAGTCCAAATAAATGTGATGAATTAATATGATTGGATTAATTAGTTAAATCCAAATAAATATGGATTTGACTGAAGTTCAATTTCTATTGGGCTAGTCTATTGATTTGGACCATAAATAATGAACCTATTTTGTTAAATCCAAGATCTCATCATATTCTAGAGGCTAAAATAAGCATCACATGTCAAATGATGTGTCACTTTGTTTACGTACGTCAAGACCTACACCACAAGGATTGATAGATTTAAAATGCTTGCATGCTATAAACCCCCCAAATTCTAACAATTTGATGGCAAAGAAAATCAAAAACAACATGTCGTACAATTTGTTGAGACATGCAATAATTTGCTTACAAGCTTATCGATGCAGATGACATGAAAATTGGTCCTATTAATGTCAAGTTCTTGAAGAAGTATACCCTTGAAGTAAGATGTAGCTCCTTAATTCATGAGTATAAACTACATGTCTGCTCTTAGCCCGCAAGAGTATAATTGTGTATGACTCAAGAAAAAGTCCACTAGATTGAAAAACTCAAACAAGGCGGCCTAGGCAAAAGTTAGAACACAAAAAATATATTTAAAACAAATCATCACTCACCAGAACTATATTTTGACTCGATCCTTTTCACAGAGGTACGTAAGCAGTTTGAATTTCATTCTAAGTTCAGTTGCATGAGTATAAAAAAATACATGTTCCCCCTTTATCTGTCACTTGAAAGTCAACAGTCTACAAGTACTCTTTTCATCAGACTTCATATTTTCACCAAGTGTTGATGACTCAATTGGGGCAATACCCAATGGAAAATGAGTTTTTTCATCACTATTTGAAGCCCCCAAATTCATCAAGACTGCAGGTTGAAGCTTAAAATATGGTAAGACTATGAGGTTGAAGTAAAAAATCTACCAAGCATAAGAATGGTCTCAAATATATAAAGTTTGCAAGTTGAAGTCTTCGAATTCTCTTAAGTCTACAAGTTAAAGCTTTCAAATCCGCTATATTGAAGCCTACAAGTTCATAGAGTTTGAAAGTTAAAAACTTCAGATGTCTTATATTTGTAAGTCAAAGTATTCAAATCATTTAAACCTTCTTGAGTTTACCTTTCTTAGGGAGGAGACGAGTATTCATCCCTTTGTGCTATAAGATTACATTTACCTTTCTTAGGGTGGGGATGAGAATTCATCACTTTATACCATAAGATTACCATTAAAATTACCTTTTCTTAGATTGGGAATGAGTATCCATCCCTTTGCACCATAAGATTACCTTTACCTTTCTTAGGGTAGGGATGACCATCCATCCCCCTGTATTATAAGATTACCATTAAAATTACCTTTTCTTAGGGCAAGAACCAACATCCATATCAATGCGCCGTAATATTACCATTAGAATCAACTTTTCTTAAGGTAGAGATAAGCATCGATTCCTATGCACTGTAATATTACCATTAATATTACATTTTCTTAGGACAGGGATGAGTATCCATCCCATTATGCCATAAAATTATGTTTACCTTTCTCAGGAAAGGGACTAAAATTCATCCCTTTGTACCGTACAGTTATATTTTTCATGAACCATCCTTTGAAGACCTACTATGTCTCTAGTCCTAAGGCAGACAAACTCTATCTCTTTTCAGCTTAAGTTGTCCTTTAATGGATTTATCCTTAGAAGGATCTCTAAGTCTGAATGCCTTTATCCTTAGAAGGATCTCTAAGTCTGAATGCCTTGGGAGGGACAATTTAAGTTCCTTTGCCCATGTCCTTAGATCAACTGGTGTAAAGTCTTCATATCGGGTGCAATGACCGTCGCAGTCATTTTTCTTGTTTTCATACATTTTAGCATCTAGAGCTTTTCTATAACTGCCTCATGTTATTTATAACATGCTGAGACTGAAAATTTAATTTTCGAATGGTTCGTTTGAGAATTTTAGTGATACCAAATATGTTATCTAAACTGATCTTTGATAAAATATAATTTATTATCCTTCTAAAATTATTTTTTATTGCATAAAATTCTTTAGTTATGGTATATCTATATTACTTTAAAAATAGGTATATAACTTGTTAACATTTTAAGCGGGGATAGTGAATCTAGATAAGTTAAATTATTGTTATTATATAATAGTGGTTTTGCTAGAAAGCATTTTCTATTAATTATGATATATTCAAAATATGACATTTATTTTACAACGAACATATGCAATACCCTAGTACGAATTAGCGGAGATGAAAAGCTTGTGTTGCCACACCACTTCAACATAGATGCGGTGGAGAAAATGTATCATGTTATTTTATTAGAAAGTGCCACTTATCATATTTATATAATTGCCACCACTTAATAGAATAGAAGTTATCCTTTAATTTGAAAAAATATTAATGATGTTTGTATATATTATAATACATGTAAGATGAACTTTAGTGCGTATTCTCATCCATTCATTATTATTGATAGAAAAACATATGCATATGTTCGTTTCTCTTCATTCATACTCCATTGCAATTGCTGACAAAAATCGATTCATAGTTGTTGCATTTAATTAGAATGTATGTTTTTACGCATTGAATTTGGAGGAGAAGTCAATTTCTTTGACAATTTATTTAGTCACCGAAAAGAAAATCTCCAGAGGAGTTGCCTGCAAGTGCATTGTCCAACGTCCAGGTAGGCTAGGCTTACCCTATCTTTAGATTGAGCTTATTTGTGATAATTGTGTGCTAGAATTCTAGTTTTGGACAAGTAGTTGTAGTTGCAGATTATTTGATATAGAAATCATGCCTTATTTATTCGGTTAGGACCCTGTTCTAGTAAATTTTAGTTCCGTTATATTTTAGTATGATGTAGTATTTTTGAGCTTAGGATGTGGTATTTAAGTTGCAAAACCTTGGATTCATCTCTTTTTAATTAAGTTATACGAAATGTTCTTTAAATATATTTGACTACGGTTTAGGGTCAACATATACTTTATTTCTTCCATTTATTGCAAAATTTGGCACCACTGCAGCATCGATTATAGTATGGATTGGGTTTTAATTTTACAATTGGATATGATTACTTTAAGTTCCAGTTTGATTTCAGCATCTAGTTATAATGATTTGGGAGTTCTGGTATGGATTACTATTGTTCTGGGAGTTGTGGTTCCTCTGAGTTCCGGTTCGAGTCCGACATTTGATTATGAGTTCTGTTGTATGTCATATATGTGGCCTCTCATTATTACCCATTAGTTCCAATTTAAATATGATATATGACCTATTTTTATTATCCACCACTATCAATTTGATCCCGTCTGGCCTCTCGTTACTACCTACTGGTGTCGGTTCAAGCGTGGTGTACATTTGGATGGATACTATGTTTTATGGAGTTGGTTTGGTTATGGATTATTTGCACTTTTATTTACTTCTTATGTGTTTCACTGTCATAACCCAAACCAGGGCCTAGTCGTGACAGGTATATCAAGCGCACCCTGAGCAAGAGATCACCCCTAAGCCTGTCTAAAGTATAATACAAAACAAATAGTGGAAGACAAACCATACATGATAAGATAGTAATATAACTTCAAAAATAAGCTCTAAGAGTTAACAACAACCTTTCCCACATTCTTGTCCACAAAAGCCTTTAACAAAAAAACTGATTATCAACATAAGATGGGACATGCCCCTGACAATAGACAAAATAAACCAAATAACTGTCTAAGACATAAATGATAACTATAATTTGAAATGATAGGCCTTTCGGCGAATGGAAGCTCACCACTTCAAGCTGACCAACGAACAAACCAGAATCACCTAACACTGCGCAAAGAAACAAAAGTCTTCTTTGACCCTACATTATGAAATAATGTAGTGTACTAGGACGGTTAGCGGGGTGAGAGCTAGCATGTAACTCGGGGATAAGGAATAAAATAATCATGCCTTTGCAAAACCAAATCCAAAACTCAATGTACATGCTCACATACCTATATACATATAAATATAAAATGCCAAGGTGGGAAACAAGGTTTATCGTGAGATTTATAACAATTAACCTAGACTATATAGCTCAAACCATCCTAAAGGCACCCACGGGCTATATGGGTTCAATTCCCTTGACTGAAAGGGCCCCAGTGCGTGTTAGATGCATGAATTGGAGAAATCCAAGGAAGGGCCAGGGAGTCCATCATACCCCATCCATTCCAAAATATATAAATAGTGTGATCTATGCACATTGTCATAAAGACCCCATGCCGAAAAATGTGGTTTCTAGTATCGTTCTCTCCACCTCCCACGGCGAGCTACATACCCCCTTTAAGCCTAACTAAAATATTTACACACAATCCATCCATTAAACTAAGGAGTCATCCATTATGGCAATTACCAAATGGTTTCCTCATACCAATTGAACTTGCAAGTCAATTCCATCATGCCATTCCAATTACCTATCAACTTGGGGGAATCCACGACCCTCAAACATCTAACTAAACCCGTACCATAGCTACCAAGGACTTTCTGAAACCACTTATGTTCCATTAACCATTTATGCAAAGAAATAGCTTAGATAAGTGGGCAAAACCATATTTTAAATCCAATTATATAAGTAGGTTGAGGTTAGTACCAATTCTAATTCAAATTTAGTAAAAATTAGGGGAATGCCTCAACCCCCTTCCAAAACCAATTCCATAAAATTGGGGGAATGCCACGTACCCCATAATTTATCAAATCAATTTGGGGGACCCCCAAAACCCCCATCCTAGTCACCATGCCCATGCACCCAATGAGTTTCAAGATTCATCTATAAAACATAATTAACAAGTCCAAAAGTATGGGAAAACCAACCAAGTGACATTCATTCAAAAACCTCAACCCATCATTCAAACCCACAATTTAAATACATATAAAATATAATAAAACACATTTTGTTTTCATAAATTATGTTTGGGAAGAGATACATGACCGAGACACCATGAATTTTAGAGAAGAAAGCACACTTGAGCCCTAGATGACCAATCCATAGGAAACCCTAATTTTTCTTGACTTGGGGATCCGAGCAAAAAGAATAGTGTATTTGCTTGAGTAATAAGGAGTTATAGGGTCCCTTAGGGTGTTTTATGTCATGGATTATGATTGGGGATGGGAGGAAATGACCAAAGTGCCCCCATTTAAATTATAGAGAAACTGTCGCAAGTGGCTACGATTCAAGTTATGACTCGTAATAACTCATCATGAGTCATCACCACGACTCTTCACGAGTCATTAACACGACTCCTAGTTGGGAAAGTAATTCAAGACACCTTTACTAGTGTGGTGATGAGTCACACCCTATGACTCGTGACTAGACCTTACAATTTTTTCATGAACCAAACCAGGGCCTGATCATGACAGGTATCTCAAGTCCTCGAAGGACAAGAGACTAACTGTCACGATCTGATACTACCCCCTAGTCGTAACATGATGCTTGGAACCACAAGTGATCCTAAGCTAACCTATAAAATGGCATACTATTAAACAACTGATTTGTAATATTTTAAATAACTGGTTCTGCTGTGCGGAAATATAATAATGACAAAATGTAGGAAAAATTATAATACTGATACAATTTACAATCTAATAAAATTGAAGAAAGAACTGAAATTACATGACTTACTCTGACTGACATCTATGAATCCTCTACTATACTGACTATAGATAGCTGGGACATGCCTCTATATACCACTTATCAATACATATGAGTAATAAAGTACATGAACAACATCTGACTGAAGTCACTGAAATAGGAGAACTCATCACCTGCTGGCTGGAAACTACAACTGTCTGGTCATGATATGTGGACTACAACTGGTACCTACATTATGAAACAATGTAGCCACACAGACGTATATGTGGATCAGTACTTCTGGAATGTACTGAGTAAGCGGGGGTGAATGCAATAAGTAAAACTAATTTTATATGAAATCTTAAAGCATGCATGCTAAGTGTAAGTAGACTCACCAGACACTGAAAGCTGAAATATCTTAAAACATGAGTACCAACATAATCTGATAAGCTGGTGAATCACTACACTTAGTTTCTTAAAACCTTACTTTTATAATATAAGTAGAACTGAAGCTGAAAGATAATAAAACATGGGCATTGTATGAATACTAGGTCTGAAACTATGGGGCGGAAACCGACATAACTCAAGGATTTGAATACACAAATATAGTGAGCATGAGTGCATAAAAACTGTGATAATGAGAATGCAAGACCAAGCATATACATATTTCTGAAATAATCTGTAAACTAAAATACTGAAATCTGTTAACTGAATAACTAAGAATCTATGTGCTTTGATCAAGAAAACTTGAACTGAAACTATACTGAATACTGTATTAAGACTGTGGAAGGTATCATCTAATTAACATGCCCCAATCTGAGATAATCGGGGTCCCACCTGTAACCCCAGTTGGAACTGTTCCAGTATCGTGCCACAGGTAATAACACTGGCTATGTGGATCCATTAAATTGGTATCCCGAAGGACTAAAGAGTAACCCTATACTTGCAGAAAACTAAGGAGATATGTGTCAACCCTAAGCTGGTAGGAAGACATCTCAAACCTGTGCTGGCTACGTAGTTCTGTAACTTATAGATTACTACTAAGGGTTAAACCCTAAATTGGCGGGAATGCCCCTATCCCTGGGTTTGATAGGTGCTGAATCCTACTCTCAACTGAACTAACACTGATTACTCGGCTGAACTAAGCTTAACTGAACAAACAACTGATTATAATAACTGACTAAATGACAATGCTCATGGTTTATCTGAAATTATTTTGAAGATACTGAAATTATGTAAACAACTAGGTATCGGATATCATAACCCACCAACACTGAATGAAAATAACAATGATGACATATCAAGCTTTAAAAACCATAGTAGGGGATCATTACTCAAAACCCAATATTTAGACATTTCGTCAAACACATAAGTCATGAACTTGAACATGGGAATATGGCATTCATGTGAAAGCAACATGAGTGCATGATTGAATTCATAAGTTGGGGATTTAACATAAAATCAACGGAATAGGACATGGAAACTTGTTACTCAAAGCATGAATAGATTAATTCACTTGAAAACACTTGCAGACATGGCAATGTTCATAATTCGATATTATAACATGAAATTCAATTGGATACGTCATGGGAATCAAAACTTAAAGCATGAGATAACCTAAATTTTCATGTAAACATCATTGAATATTAATTTAGTCAAATTACTAAGGAAATCATGTTTTAAATTCATCTTGAACACATGATACTTCATAAACAAAAGGGAAAGTTGATATCTTTAATTAAAGAAAAGCTTTTTGGGCTCCATGGGTGAAAGGGAACCCATAGATAAATTCCCATGTGCTTTAAGCCGTTAATCTTGGAAGAGAATCAATAATCTTGATGCTTTGTTAAAGGTTCTTAAATTTAGGAACTTGAATTCTTGGTTTCGTTGGAGAGAAAGTAATTGACTTGATGATCTTGGAAGATGAGTAGGGTTTTCTTGAGAGAAAATTGGAGAAGATGGGCAAATAATGCCCAAACTGGTGCCTAAATCGTGTTATGAACGATTGGGTTGAGGTGGGAAAAAATTCAATTTCCCCTCAATTATTTAAACCAAAAAATCTGGACACAACTATGTCACTGCGATGCGGTCTTATCGCGATGGCTTACTGGTTCTTACGAAAATGATCATAACTTTTCATTCGGGTATTGGATTAAGGCGAAATTGGTATCGTTGGAAATCTAATTCAATTATCTACAATTTTATGGGTTTTGAGCTGAAAAACTTCTATGTATATCAAAAGTTATACACGTTCGAAGTTGACCCTTGTAGAATCAAATACCAAACTTTAGACAAATCAAAGGCTCTTTGCTCAACTTTGTTCTAAGTGATTTTATGAACGTTTTTCACTTCATAAGCACTTCACACACTAGGATAAAGATTATAACAAATCCATTCAAATTATAAATCAATAACTGGACATAACACCCCCATCACGATGTGATAAGAGTGCCATCTTCATTTGCACCGCGATGCAGCACTATCTCAATGAGCTGTTGGAATCGTGATCCAAACATAACCCAATCCTTGTATGAAAAATCCAAAATTTCACTGAGACATTCTCCTTACATTCCTGAATATGAATTAACACAAAAACTAATATCTCAGGGTCGGGAAGACCAATTTAAAAATCCTCGAAGTTAAGAGGCCTTAAAATGACTAAGCCCCCAATACTTAGCGAAATTTTCAAGCTTCAAGCCCCTTAATTATGTAACTAAAAGCTGAATCGGGCTAAAAATAGTATGGGGTATTACACCACCCCCATTAACCTAGCCAACCAGAACACAATACAACTAGCAGCGGATGAGTTCTGAACATATAACAAGATAGAACTAAATTCCGAATGTATAGCCAGATAGAAAAGTCAACTGAATGGGATCTAAGAATTTCAACAACCATCCAGTCCACAGTAATCCATAAAGCCTCTAGTAACCAAGAACATCCTAAGTCAGAACATGCTCCCAACCATAGCCAAAAATCCACCAAAATAGTCTAAGACATAAATAAAGACAAGACCATAAAATGAGGTCTTCCAAAAAATGGAAACTCACAATTTCAAGATGACTCTCGAACACTCCAAAGCCTACCTGTAGCTGCGCAGGAAAAGAAGAAGTGTCTTTGAACCCTGCATCGCGTGGGATGCAATATCCAAGGATGGTTAGCGGGGTAAGCGCTAGCGTGTAACTCAGGGAAGGGGTAAAATAATGCCATGATCAATCAAACCATATGCACACAATCAAATACACACACATATATAATATATATACATATACATATACATATAAACACACACACATACACACACATATATATGAAGCATGCTGGGATAGGGAACAATACTTAGCATGAAGTTTGAAACATTAGCCTGGACTCTATATCTCAAATCGTTATCCATACCCGTGGGCTATATGGTGTAGTTTCCCCCCGCTAATTGGGTCTATCTCCCCTTTCTAGTTGGGCATTAATGCGTGTTAGCCGCACAAGCCAGAGAAATTGAAGCAAGGGCCAACTATCAAGGTTACAACCCTCCCAAAATGTATATAGATAATATGTGTAAACTACGCACAGGGTCATAAATACTAACCCCCACACTGGAAATATGGTTTCCAGTATATGTCTCCCAGGGACCTCCACCTTCATGGCTCAGCTACACAACACCCTTTAAGCCTAATTAAAATATTTTAAACATTTCTATTCATTAAACCAATATTCGTACATTTAGGCATAACCCATCGGTACCGTCATACCAATAACGCTTGCAGGCTATATTATCATTCCATTTCAATTGTCCATCAACTTGGGGGAATGCCACGACTCCCTCTGTTCATTAAATTAAAACATGCCCAATAAAGCCTTCAAATCTATTTATGTTCCATTAGCCTTTTATGCAATGCCCTAGTTTCAAAGTAGTTTTTAATATGCATATATTCAAGTTTCAAAGCCAATATGCAAGTGGGTTTAGGGAACACAATTTCCAAAACCAATTCCAAACCAAAATCATCAATTTGGGGGAATGCCTCGACCCCATTCCAATTCCCATGCCCATGCACCCCTTTTAGTTCAAAATTCATCAATAAAGAATAACAAAGCATAAAATCATGAGAACATCATTTAAATAATAACCATCGAAAACTCTCAACCCAAATTCCAAATCCAAATACTAAACCACACGAATAATGATTCAAACACATGCCTTAACTAAAATAAGTTTTGGGGAAGAGATACATGCCTGAGATATCAAGAAATTTGGAGAAGAAACCAATCTTTGAGCCATAGATGACCAACATTGAGAAACCTTAATTGTTCTTGACTTGGGGATTTGAGAGAGTTTAAGAGGTGTGTTTGATTATGTTTTTGGATAATAATGAGTTCCTAAAAAGGTTTTAAGGTCGTGGGTCACAATTGGGGAAAGAGGGAAATTACTAAAGTGCCCCCAATTAAAATACAGGAAAAACTATGGCCAGTGACTACGAGTCACGTTATGAGTCGTGCCATGACTCGTGACATCTGGTTATGAGTCGTAACCATGACTTATAGTCTGGTAAGAGATGTGGGTCCTCCTTATTATTAACCCTATGTGTCATTCCCTACGACTCATACATGGACCTTACGACTTGTAGGGTCCAAGTTGTAACCATAACAGTGACATTGGACACCCACTTTAGTTTGGCCACGGAAAGCACCCTATGACTTATGACATCCCAGTCGTAGTCACAATAAAAACATGGGCGACCCGCACTAGTCACCCTACGACTCGAGCCCTATGACCCAGAAGGAGACCTTATGACTTGTTAGGTGAGTTGTAGTTTTAGCAGTAACCTTAAAAACTTAGAAGTTTTAGAGGCAAAAATCTGGGGTGTTACACACTCCCCCCAGGATCATTCATCCCCGAATGATGAGTCAAGGCACCTATTAGCTTGATTTTAAGACAGATTTGCACCCACAATTTCCATTTACAAAGTTTGAAAACAAAAAGAGTAGGAAAACACATATCTTAAGTACGATTGTCCAATCCGGGGAACAAGAATGGATATTTGGACATTATGTCCTCTTTAGCTTCCAAGTAGCTTCTTCAACCTTTTGGTTCCTCCATAGAACCTTCATCACAGCTACATCCCTAGTCCTCAAACAACGGACTTGACTATCCAATATCCCAATCGGGACTTCTTCCTAAGAAAAGGAATTCTAAATACCAACACTCTCAATACGCACAACCAAAGAAGGATCACCCACATATTTCTTCAACATCAAAACATAGAACACCGGATGAATAAAATCCAAACTCAAAGGCAAATCCAACTTATAAAAAACATTACTCACTCTCCTTAAAATCAAGTACAAGCCCACATAACGGGGGCTAAGCTTCCCCTTCTTTCCAAACCTCATAAATTTTTTCATGGGAGACACCTGCAAGAATAAACAATCACCAACACCAAACTCCAACTCTTGTCGCCTCACATAAGCATAGAACTTTCGGTGACTTTGAGCAGTCTTAAGACTATCCCTAATCACCTTCACCTTCTCTATGGCCTGATGAACCAAGTTAGGACAAACAATCTGGTCTCACCAACCTAAAACCACCCAATAGGAGATGTACACCTCCTACTATAAAGAGCCTCAAATAGGGCCATCCCAATGCTTGAGTGATAATTATTGTTATATGTAAACTCGATGAAAGGCAATTAATCAACCCAACTACCACCAAAATCAATTACAGAGATCCTTATCATAGCCTTAAGTCTGAATCGTACTCTCTGCTTGTCCATCCATCTAAGGATGGAAAAAGATGCTAAGGTTCACCGTAGTCCCTAAACCTCTCTGAAATGAATGCTAAAAGTGAGACGAGATCTACGTACCTCTATCTAAAATGATGGAAACTAGAGCACCATGAAACTTGTTGATCTTTTGAATGAAAATCTTAGAATAATCCTCACCAGAGTAATTAGTCCTCACTAGAAAGAAGTGAGCAGACTTAGTTATCCTATACACAATGACCCAAATAAAATGAGCAGACTTAGTCATCCTATCACGATGACCCAAATCAAATCAAACTAATTTTAAGACCATGGAAGACCTATAATGAAATCTATGTTGATCACCTCCCACTTTCATATGGGTAACTCAATCTCTTGAGATATGTCATCGGGCCTCAAGTACTCAACTCACTTGTTGATACACCATACACTTAGCCACAAAATTAGCCATATCTCTATTCATGTTGTTCCACTAATAGATCTTCTTCAAGTCATGATACATCTTTTCCGAACTAGGATGAACTATATACCTAGAATCATGAGCCTCAGTCAAAATTCTTTCTTGTAGCCCATCAATATCCAAAACACATAACCTACCTTGGTACCTCAAGATACCATCACCACCAATCTTAAAAGCCATAAACTTTGGATGATCTACATCAGCTTTAATCTGCATCAAGATAGGATGCAAAACTTGCTTTTCCTTCACCTCTACACCAAGCGATAAATTCATCACCTCTTGTACAATCACATCTCCATCCTCAGAATCCAAAAAATGAGCTCCAAGATTAGCCAATTGGTGAATGTCCTTCACCAATCCTCCTTTTTGATCATCCAAATGAGATAAGATACCTATGGACAACCTAGTAAGAGCATCAACAACCATATTAGGATTACCTGGATGATAATGAAGACTCGTATCGTAGTTCTTGAGCAACTCAAGCCATCTCCTTTGCCTGAGATTCAACTCCTTCTGGGTGAACACATACTGCAAGCTTTTTGGTATGAGAAGATATCTACGTGAACCCCATACAAATAATGGGGCCAAATTTATAAAGAAAAAACTACAGTTAATAATTCTAAATTATGAGTTGGGTAAATCCTTTCAGCTGCCTAGAAGTATTGCCACTACCTTACCATGCTGCACAAGACATATCCTAGTCCCACACACGACGTATCACAGTAAACAAAAAACCCATCAGTACCATTAGGTAGGGTCAAAACCAGCACAGAAATCAACTTATCCTTCAACTTCTCAAAACTACCCTCGCAAGCATCGGACCACAGCAACTTCACCTTTTTCTTAGTCAACTTAGTCAAATAAAATTTTTTCCATAAATCTCCTATAATACTCAACCAAAAAGCTTCAAACATTGGTTAGAGTCATGGGTCTAGGCCATTTCTTAACTGCCTTAACTTCTGAGGATCTACCACGATCCTCTTACTGGACATGACATGACCCAAAAAGGTCATAAGATTCAACTAGAACTCATAATTTGAAAACTTAGCATACAATTTCCAATCCTTAAGAGTCTTCAACACTATTCAGAGGTGATTAACATGGTCCTCCTCACTCTTAAAATATACCAAGATATCATCTATAAAGACAATTACGAACAAATCCAAGAACTGTCTGAATACCCGGTTCATCAACTCCTTAAATACAACCAACTCATTAGTCTACCCGAATAACATCACAAGAATTCATAATAACCATATCGAGTTTGGAAGGTAGTCTTAGGGATTTCTCCTCCCTAATCTTCAACTGATGATAACCCGACCAAAGATTAATCTTAGAAAAATATCTATCACCCTGAAGGTGGTCAAAGAGATCATCTATCCTAGGAAGAGGATACTTATTCTTTACTATCACTTTATTCAGTTGCTAATAACCTATACACATCTGAAGGGAACTATCTTTCTTATACACAAAAAGAACGAGAGCACTTTAGGGGGAAATACGAGGATGGATAAAAACCTTATCAAGAAGATCATTTAGCTTCTCTTAAAGTTCTTTTAATTTAGCTGAAGCCATTCTATAAGGATGAATAAAGATATGACAGGTATCCAACAAAAGAATCCCCAAGTTTATTTCCCTATTAGGAGGAATACCAGAAAGATCATCGAGAAACACTTCAGGAAATTCATTAATAATTGGGACAGATTGTAGAGAGGGAACCTCAGAACTAGAATCTTTGACCTAAACTAGATGATATTGACACCTCTTGGAAACAAATTTCTAAACTCTAAGGTATGAAATGAACTTCCCTTAGGATCTAAGGATCTGCCCTCCTATTCCATTACGGCTCATTTGGGAATTAGAAACTGGCCTTATAGGTTTGACAATCCAGAGAAGCGTAGCATGGAGCCAATCCATCCCCAAGATCATATCACTATATACCATATATAATTTAATCAGATCCACCAATGTCTCCCTATCACCAATAGATACCACACAACCGCTATAGACCATTCTATCCACAACAGAATCACCCACCAGGGAAGACACAGATAAGGGATAAAAATACTCTCTAGACTAAAACCAAAATAAACATCCACATAAGGGGTTACATAAGAAAGGGTAGACCCCTAATCAAGTAAATAGTACATAGCATGAGAGAAAAACTATAACCTACTAGTGACAACGTCAGGTGACACCTCAAATTCTTGAAGAGTGACAAGAGCATAAAGATGATTCTGACCCATACTGGTACTAGAAGTAGCACTCTTTAGCGTAGGAGCTAAAAAAGTCAAAATTGAAACCTTATTAGCTCCAGTAGCAACATTTACTAACAGACAGTTCCTCTAAAAATAACCAGGTTGGTCATATTTAAAAAACAAATTCCCCCTCATCAAAATAACCATGATGCATCTATCCACAGGATCTACAAAGAGGATATGATGGAGCTGATTGAGCTCCACTAGCCTAGGTCTAGGCACCCAGGGTCTTAAACCCACTATCAGCATAAAAGCGACGATCTCCAGATGTCTTAGGATAAGGGACACTAGCTATGGAATAAGAACCAGAATTTCCCCAAGCCTTCTTTTACCCTACTACCTACCATCTCTACCACTGCTCTGCTGGACTTCATCCTACTCTGAATATCAAAATTTCTTATTCTACCTCTCTCCTATTTCTATTTATTTCTTCTTTTTCTCTTTAATCTACTACATAATCACCACCAGCCTAGAGATATCTATGTCATTATTCAACATCACCGCCTTACACTCTAGTACCATATACCGAGACAAACTCAAAGCAAACTTACTCATCCTATCCCTAGCAGCACCAACTTCGGAGCATAACGAGATAATTGATGGAACTTTGAGGAATACTCCTTCATAGTCATCTTTCCCTACCTCAAGTTCACATACTTCTCAGCTTTAGCCTCCCTCAACCCCTGAGAAAAGAAATGATTAAGAAAAACACCAGAAAATTCCTCTCACATAGCCTACTTAGCACTATCACCCCTCAACTACTCCCACTCCTCATACTGATAATATGCCACATCCTTCAACTGATACGTGGAAAACTCTACACCCTCCACATCAGTAGCATATATCACCCTAAATATATTTTTATCTCATCAACAAACCCCTGATAATCCTACTCAACCTTAGATCCTATAAAGGTCGGAGCATTCAACCTCATAAATTGGCAAACTCTAGTGACCTCAGAAGATGAAGCAACAGAACTAACACGATCAGGATGACGAGACTGAGAAGTTACCAACTAAGTCAGCAGATAAATAGATCAATAGAATTAAGCATTAGATATATCTCCTTGGGGCAGTGAGGCATGACCATCACCAGTCCAAGAAGCCCGACGAGGACTAGTAGGGACTGGTGAAACTCCATGTAGGTAGTCAGGAGAAGGTACCCAAGACTGGGTTTGTACTTCGTAAGTAGGATGAGTTTCATCCGCACTGTCCTCTACATAAGAGTTACCACGAGAATAAGATCTTTGAGAAGGCTATCACAACCCGAACCAGGGTCTGGCTATGACGGTATCTCAAGTTTACCAAGGACTAGATATCACCCCTATTGCCTAGTCAATTCAAACACAATGCCCAACAAACGTTGAATTCCAAACACATAACAAAATATGATATAAAAGAATAAAGAAATATAAGATAACTAAAATATCCAGCAACTAAAACCACCTAAGTCTACAGCAATATCCATAAAGCCTCTAAATAATACCAAAAACCAATCTAAGTTGGGATAAGCCTCCAACTCTGACAATGGAATGGCAATGAAAATAACAATGATATTGTTAATGAAAATGTAAAGTCTTCAATTCTACTCAATAAAAGGAAACTGATAAAAGGCCAAGTCATTTGGAGAATGAAAGCTCACCATTTCACCACAATGACTAAAAAACCAAGCCGATCTATCTAATATTGCACAAGAAAAGTAGAAGTATCAATACTGCCTGCATCACGTGGGGATACAACTTTCAAATATAGTTTATGGGTTGAGCACTAGCATGTAACTCAGAGATAGGAGGCAAAACAATATCAAGTCAAACCTAATTCAAATCCATATGAACATCATCATGTACATATATAAATAATATGTCGAGATAGGGAACAAGACTTATCATGTACTTTAAAATCATTAACCTGGACTATGTAGCATAACCCTTATAATAAGGCACCCACAAGCTATATGGGTCTCGCTCTCCCCTAGATAAAAGGGCCCAATGCATATGATCACATAAACTAGAGAATAATCACAAAAACATATGCACTGTAGTGGAATCGAACCTCCCAGAATATACCAAGAGTGGCTTAAACCCTACGTCAATAACATAGGGGACTAAAACCTCCTAATCATATAACAAGGGGGACTCAAACCTCTCAATTATTTAGACCCCTAAGTCGGCAACTGCGGTTTCTATTATTGGTCCCTTGGGACCTCCACTTTCATGGCACAGATACATAACCCCCATTAAAGCCCCTTTAAAACACTTCTCACACATTGTCATTCTTTGACCAAAGAATTTATCGTTAAGGCACACCATGGGTATCATCATACCCTTGCACTTACAAGCTTATGTCTATGCCATAATAATTATATTAACTTGGGGGAATGCCTCGACACCGTTTAGTCATTAGATTAAAACATAGAAAACAAGGCCTTCAAAAACAATGTTCATTGTTTAACTTCTTATGCAATGCAATATCATAGGTGAGTAAGTCAAACCAAGTGACAGTTTCACAATTCAAACCCATTTACACAAGTGGATTGAGGGAACATGATTATTCAAAACAATTCCAATTTCAAAACTATAATTTGGGGAAAACCATGGCCCCTTAGTTTATTCACCCTTCCCATGCACCCCACAAGTTCAAAACCATTAATAAAGCATAAACAATACATAATAAATTTTGAAAAATTAATTTAAGAATCAACCATGTCAAAACCCTCAACCATAAAAAAATCCACATTCAAATCTATACAACTTAAACTATGTAAAACACGTGCTTTTCATAAATTGAGAATGGGGAAGAGTAACATGCCTAAAAATCAAGGATTACAGAGAGAATTCGACCCTTAAAGCTTTAGATGGTTAACTTTAGAAACCCTAGGGACTTTTTTCTTGAGAAAATTTAAGAGAGAAGAGATTGTGCTTTGATTTGGGAAGAGACATGGGGCCTTCTTACTGTTAACCCTATGAGTCATATACGGACCTTACGACTTAAGGTCCTAGTTGTAACCACAACAGTGACATTAGGCACCTACTTTTGTTTAGCCACGAAAAGCAACCTACGATGTGTATAGAGTCATTATGACTTATGACATCCCAGTTGTAGTCACAACAGAAACATGGGTTACCCTCACTGGTCACCTTACGACTCAAGCCCTATGACTCATAAGGATCCCATATGACTCATTAGGTGAGTCGTAGTCTGAGAAGTAAGCTCAAAAGCTCAGAAATTTCAGAGGAAAAATTAGGGGTATTAAAAATTTGTAGGGTCCTGTTCATACTTAGACAAAAACTTTAACCAACTTATTGGTTAGGCTTTGATTGGAACCATACAACTCACGAAGAGTCTTCACGACTCATCACCAGAGTTGTAATCCGGATAGTGAGCACCAAAAACCCATAAATTTTTAGAGTTTAGACTTGGGTATTACACCCACCGACTTATGGGGTCACAATTGGGTTAATTGTCTTTTTTAGTATGCCTAGAGAGCTTATGGGGGCCTAGTTTGGTTATGTTTGGTTTCAATTTTATTACTACATTATTTATCTTCTTGTATTGATTTTACTTATTCCTATATAACATTTGTGTAGCTCAATAACTGTTTACCTTTATGTCCCTATATATTATTGACTTAGACTACATCCTCACATTTTGGTTATAATTTTCCTATATTGAGCTTAGGCGATCGATGTTGCCTACCAAGTACTAATTGCTTTGGTAATCATACTATATTTGTACATCCTTACCCTGATGCAGATCTGAGTACTAGCTGCCGGCATTGATGCAATTCTTATTTTCCAGTACTGATCTAGAGTAGGGAGAGCTTGGTATTGTTCAAGGATGATCCTCTTCTATTTGTACCAATTTAGTCTTTTGTACTTGAGACTGTTTGTATATATTAAGTATGTTTTGGATTCTGTCAAGTACTTTGGGTATCTTTTAGTAGCGGCTCTAGTACCGACCTTACCAGGTCTTAGGAGGGATTTGTTTGTATATTTTGATCTTTTTCCTTCTATCATTTGGATACACTTTATATGTTTTCTTTTTGTTATTTTGGATTATTATTACTACTGTTATCATTATATTTGGTCTTTTCTAGTTTCTGCCGTTAGCCCATTACCTATTATTTCGGGCTATGACTTGGCTTGCCTACTGGTGGGATAAGGTAGGTGCCATCATGACTTAAGAAATCAAGTCATGACAACTTGGTATCAGAGCTAGGTTTCATTGGTATTGTTGGTTTAGAGCCAATGTTTAGTAGTGATCCGACCCGACCCCCCGACCTTGTCGTAATAGGCATCCCAAGTCCAACTAGGACCAGGGACCACCCCTTGTTAACCAACCCAACCACCTATATCCAGCCTTAGATGGGATGAATCTTCAGCATATAACAAGATAGCATAAATTCTTTCATAAAGACTCTGGGATAGGGTCACAACCATGACCAACACAACCGAGTCCACCCATACCAAATCAACTGCTCAACCATACCAACCAAACCACAGGTCATAAACCAGTCCATAACCAAAGAGAATACCAAAACATAATATGATAATCAATCCCAAAATGTAATACGATAGAACAATGAGAAATTATGTCCAATGATGCTAGCCTCCCAACTTATTGCAATGCCAAGGCCAACATCAATATCGATCCCGCCCATTCCAACCCCTAGAAGTATCACAAAGTCTCTATCCAAAAGAGTAAATAAATCTGGTTGGGACATACCCCCAATCATGGACAAAAACAATATCCAAAATAAAGTTAAAATATCTAACAATATCCATAATATAAAATGATGCCTTCCAAAAGGATGAAAGCTCACCACTTTAGTGCAAATGCTGTCCCCGAGTCAATCACTATGTAGAAAGAGTTGAACAGCCAGTTCCTACATAGCGTAGGTATACATTCGCCAGTAGATGGGTTAGCGTGTGACCTCTAGCATGAATCTCAAGATAAGGATAAAATAATTCCAGTTATAAAACCAAGTAAAACCATCCAATGCACATAACCATACATATATATAACCATGCAGGGAAAGGGGATCCGGGTTTAGCATGCATTTAAAACCTTTACCTGGGCTGTGTAGCTTGGCCATCCTAAACTATTCACGGACTATATGGGTTCAGATCCCCCTAATGAAAGGTCCCAGTGCGTGTAGCTGCACAACCAGGGAAGTATCCCATAGGATGAATAATATATCCCCAAAGTGTGACATCATGCACACCGTCCACTAAGACCAATCATCATATTGACAAATACAAGTTTCTAGTTTTAGTCCCCTTGAGACCGATACCTTCCACGACTTTGCTACACATCCTGCCATTAATGCCTAATTAAAACCGTTTCCAAGTGACCAGCCAATCCATTTACCATTTTATTTAACCAAGTCCAATATTAGTGGTATCGCCATACCACCCCTTACTTGCAAGTGATATCTATTGCCAAACTATTTAGGTTAAGATAACTTTCAAGTGCCTTTCCATATACCATATTAAACAACTTGGGAGACTTCCATGTTACCCACAAGCATAACCATTTAGCCTTTTAGCCTTTTCAAACCATTTAGGCCATGCATAATTTCTTTACCAAGTTTAAAACATACAAGAGCTCCATTAAAAGAAGTCAATGCAATGAACATATCTTTTTAAGCATTTTATCAAACATATTGGGGGCATAATATAACCAAAACCAATTCCAAAGACCATTAAACCATTACCATACAATCTAATTTTCCAAATTCACCATTAACGTATATAAAAGCATAATTAAAACCATAGAAAACCATAACCAAACATTTAATATCTAAACCCCCAAATAATAGTTAAAAACTAAATCATTAAATAGTAAAACCATGAAATCAATCATATAAACCATTCCTTTAGTTGAAATTACAATGAGGAAGAGAATCATGCCTTATACCAAAGAATTAATGGAAAGAAATCACCAAGACAAGCCCCAAAGAAATCTTTTAGTTGAAACCCTAGCTCTTTTGCCCCAAAAGCTCTTGAGAGAATTATCGAGTGTTTTGGAATAGTTTCTAAGTGTTAATGAATAGAATAATAGGGCAAATAACCTCTTAAGTGTATTATAAGTCGTGGGTCCTTATTATGGTAAGTAGGGAAATGTCTAGAATACTCTCACTTAAGTTGCACAAAATCCTATCACGGGGATACGACTGACCCATACGAGTCATACCCTCCCAATACAATTGACACCCATCACTCAAACCCAAGCCTCAACCCTTGGATTAAACACTGTCTAGTCTATGACTCATCCCACCAAGTCATAACCATAACATACGATCCATATCCATAACCCATAACACTGGCAGAATAAAATACCAAGAGGATCAAATACTGCCCACCATACGAGTCCCTAATACGACTCATACCAAGCCCTATGAATCATAACCTTAAGTCATACCCATTCCAATGACCTAAACTATCCCACCAACTAACATGGTCAGTATAGAACAGGACCATTCCGCTTGTACCCCAACATACGGCTCGTACCCATGAGTCATATTGGGTTCGGAGACCAAAAATTCTAGGAAATTTTCTAAGGGTAAAAACCCAGGATGTTTCAAGTAGAGTCTAGTAGATCAATATAGAGATGTTTGTATCCTATCTTCGGGAGGCCACAAAGCAGTTTTGGCAAAGAATCTTATTTTCTTGATCCATTTCTGTGCACTGGGTCTGAGTTGAATATTAATATTCACTGGTTCACTTTTTACACAGATGGATAGGACATGAGATGTGAGACTCAGTGATTAGGACCCCTAACCTACTACTAGAGTTTTGATTAGGGGTTGATATCGACCTATAGGTCAGGGAAAGGATCGAGAAGCATCCTCAGTATAAGATTGGCCTAGGGATCCATCACCTAATCCTCTTATAGATCTTGATACCGAGAGAGTTCCAGGTATTCCACCACCACAATAGTTGGTGGGCTAGGGGAAACACAGGATCACCCAATTTTATATCTTTTTCGATTCTTTAGGATACATTCATATAGTTATTGGAATTAGTTGGTAGTCTCCCAACCGAGGGAGCTTAACCAGCAAAACAGGGTCATTTTTATTTAGTGGAACAACCTATAGCAACGACACCTAAGGTAGAGGTTTCTCCAACACTAATAGTCCCATAGTCGACAGTAGCCAAGCCAGTTATATCTTTAGAGAAGCAGAAAATACTAGGCCAATTTTTTAGTTTGACTCAACCCAGGTTTGTTGGGACCCTAGTATAGGATGCTTATGAGTTCTTATCTAGCTGTGAGTATAGGTTACATAATTTGGGGTTGGTTGAGTCATGTAAAGTGGACTTTGTTGCTTATGAGCTAGACAAGGTAGTAAAGAGGTCACATACAAGTTATCTTAATTCCAAGATAGTTGGATCCCCATCAGTGACTTGGACTCAGTTCTCTGAGGCTTTTTTTGAGAAGTATATGCTTTGCAGCATGCGTGAGCGTCTTCGAGATGAGTTTTCTACTTTGAGATAGGGTTCTATATTTGTGGCTAAATATGAGGTGAGATTTCATAAGTTAGCCAAGCATGCCATTTCTATTATGCCTATGGAGTATGACCGAATTCAATGCTTAATTAAGGGATTAAGATTACCGCTTTGTAGGGCTACACAGAGTTTAGTGACTTTTGGGAGGTCTTTTTCTGATATTGCTGAGCATGTATATTTTTTTAGAGGAAATGGATCGTGAGGCTTAAGGAGGTGGCTATAAGAGACCTCATAACCAGGGAAGTTACTATTATGCCCAAGCGCACACGCAAGGGTACGTGATCTCACCAAGTAATATAGTGGGCTTTTACAAGACAAGTATTGATCCATCAGAGACTTGTGTCAACAACTATCCCTGACTAGTCCATCTATTAATAGTAACTCTATGCTAGCATAACCAAAAGTAACTATGAGATAAAACTAAGAATAAACTAAATAGTGTGATAAAGAAGAGGTTTGAACAATCAATGGGGAGAAACTTAGGGTTAAGGCACTACAAACAATCATACTAAGCAATAAACTCCGTTGGTTAGGTTGATTATCTTGGTTATTGGTTCACGGGGTTCATACTATGACTATGGCCTTTCGAACCTCTAGTCAATTATCTAACTTAGCCCCACAACTATATATTTGAGTGGGGATACGAGAACTAAGTTAAATACATTCATATTTCATCCTTTTCTTGAACCAAATAGAGAACATAGGTATATTCCTATCCTAAATGCAAATTATAACTTTGTTCTATTTGAAGATTAAAATTCTATTCTATCTATCCCACATTCTATCCTGTTGTTCCTCCTTCCGGGTTTACAAGATGATTATGTATTTATTCTAAGGGTATGAAACCTTAAAATAGTGATAAAAATGATAAATAAACAATCAAAAATGATAAAAAACCATAAACAAATCAATTCATAATAATAGAAATCATGTTTTAGCCTTAACCCCGGAAAAGGGTGTTTAGCCGATCATGGACGTAACCGTAACTACAATGATGAGTACATGTTAAAATACATAAAAAAAACCCAAATTAATGGAATAAAACCATAATTGAAGTGTTATCCATACTCCTTTCAAGTCCTAAGGTCGTCCAAGGATTGAAACATAACAACTAAGTGTCCTATTTATACTTGGACCAAAGCTACCTCTTTTGACTTAGGGCCGTGCCACACCCTTATCTCGGTTTCTAGGGTCTGTGTCACATCAAAATCAAATTTATATAATTGAATTAGTAATTTAGGATACTCCAAGTCTGTGTCATGGACCTAACATGGTTCCTAAGTTCCATGGCATGCCAATGATTCCAAAACGTCTATTTTTGGTCAAGTCTTGTCCCAAGTGTTTGTCCATCCATTCAAGCCTTGTGATGTTATTTTCAATTGATTTAAAGCTTGTGTATCATCCATATATAGTAATTATAAAATCAACAAGCATCCTATAGCATCAAATAACAATAATTAGAGCTTAAAACAACATACAATCCAAGACGATGAACTAAAAACTTATACTAAGAGTACTAGTTTTGTCCTTTTGATCTTAAAGTTATTGTTATGTCTATTGGGTTGTTCCCATTGAACCTTAAAAACTATAAACAAGTTATTCCACACATAATTACACAATCATACCCTTATTAACTCATTACACACATTATAATCCATAAAGATGAACTAGAATAACACATAGCCCAAGCTAGTAACACTAGTTTTCTCATCTGAACTCTAAGTGACCAAATTGATTCCAAACTTGTTTGAAACACATCTTAAACATTATAATCAAGTAGTTTAACACTTCGATGCTAATTTATACAAAAATTTAATCATTAATCACAAGATAAGTCCTCAAAATAAGGCTAATTAAGTTCGGATAATAAGTCTTAGGTGCATAAATTCACCTAAGATCATCACCCCACACTTAAAGCCTTGTTCGTCCCCAAACAACTCTTTACTATAAGCATCATAATCAGAATAGACTCCACATTCTATTAAAATCAAGACATTCAAGCTTATATTAAAATAACTACACAGATAGCAATGTTTTACCTTAAGCATGTTATATACAAGTGAAAGCTCAAGAACACTACTTCAAAACATCCTAAACTCAAGAATTGACTCACCAAGTTGGCAAACTCACGCATATTACTCAATCAAAGAGATCATAAAAATCACCCAACTATCATTACGCAATCATACACTGAGTAACTCATTACCCATTAGAATCCATTGAGATTAACTAGAACAACACATAGCTCAAGCTAGTAACACTACTTTTCTCATCTAAACTCAAAGTGACCAAATTGATTCCAAACTTATTTGAAACACATCTTAAACATTATAATCAAGTAGTTTAATACATGTAGGCTAAGGTATGGGTAAGAACTATTCTGGCCAGTAATAGAGACTATCTTCCCTAAGCATTTTAATACATTAAGATCAACCTAACAACCAACATTCCACCTTGTCTACCTTCACACACATATTTTGTTTTACCCCATCTTATTTAGCTAGTTCATACATAATGCAGTGGGAGTATTTTACATTCACATCTTATTCATTTTGAAAATTTTTCTTTCTTTTCATCACATAACTCCCAATCATAATAAATCAATTTACTACACCAATATCTACTTCTTGGAGTCTCACCTTCACCTTTTTTTCTTTTTGTTTTTCACACTTCTTAACTCATTAAATTTTCACTAAACCACTTAGGAGATTTGGATCAATTTCAGGTCAAACAAAGAAGGGAAATAAGCTAAATATAACGCTGCCTAAGAGTAGGCTAAAGGCTCAACGGGTCTAGCTAGGATTATGCATAAAGGTAGGTCACAAAGGGTATGAAACATGGCTATCAAAGAAATACCTATATGATCTCCTAAATCCACACTCTTAATTTTACTTTTTACACACACTAGGTAAGTTTTAGACATCAAATTCCATAAGGAATACATAAAAATCATACATCACACATGAAACATGCTCAACTCAAGTAGGATCTTTATAGACTCTCAACCAAATAATAACATGACTTAAATACTAACCCAATAATGTATAAGAGGCATAAACTAGAGCATAAGAGTCTCAAAAGTAGTAGTTCACACAAAAAAACATGCTTTTACATACAAAAACCCTTTGCATCATGTAATCACACATATCACCAACAAGGACATCTGACTTATCCTAATCACAAAATAAATTAAAATTTACTCTTAAAAAGAAAAAGAATACTAGGTTCTAATGGTACCTCCATGGAAAAGAATAGAAAAAAAAAGCCACAGGGCGGATGAAGTGTGCACTTACTAAATTGACACCTGCAAACTAAAAACTAAAAAATAGAATATTTTTGTAAGTTTTCAAATTAACCCAAAACAAACTAAGAAAACAATTAAAACTAAGACCTTACAACACCACTTTACTAGAAACATGTGAATATCATCACCCCACACTTAAAAATCTGCTTTTTCTCAAAAGTTGAATTTAAAAGCAGAGATAGAAATACTCTCTAAGGCCTCTAAGCCTAGCTAACATCATCTTTATACATCAAGAGGGTTTGGGGACCCCACACTTATTCATCGTCATGCTCCTTAACTTAGGTTTCTGGTACTCAAACTTCTCTTCAACTTGTGATTCAACAAAAACAAACACTACGTGAAGTAAAAACTAAAATACTAGAACAAAATACCTACCTTAACTTGGGTTGCCTCCCAGTAGCACTTAATTTAGTGTTACGGGATGACCCAATATTGCTATTCAACTGAATTCCTTCATCCTCTTCCTCCTACTTAGAGGCTATCTTCTTATTCATTTTTGACCTTTTTAGTGTGAACTCTTAAGGTTAATAACCATTTCAATTTTAGCCTTTTCTAGACTATCAATCATCATCACTTTGGGATTTAGTAGTGGATCGAGTAACTCAATAAGACTATCTGAAGAGGTCGTTGGTGCTGCACTATTTACCACCCCACACTTATCCACTCCCATCACTATAATCATACACTAATATTTGTAGTGGGAAGGTGTATTAAGTGGCTTATAAACTCTGAAAACCACTTTTTTTTATCCAATGTCATTATGAGAGTGCCTTTTCTCACATCTATCAATGCTCATCCAATGGATAAGAATGGATGTCCCATAATGATTGGTACCCTGCTATTTGCATCATAATCCAAAATAATAAAATTAGCAAGAATTACAAACTTACCAACCTTTATAAGAACGTCTTCAATTATTACGTTAGGCTTAATTGTGGTCCTGTCTGTTAATTGGAGCAACTACAGTCATGCTTTTGACTCACCCAACCTAAAAGTATTAAACATAGATAGGGGCATCAATTTATACTTGCCCCCAAATCACTCAAGGCATGGACTACTTCACCATCGCTAATATGTATGGGGAGGGTGAAACTACCTGGGTTTAGGGCATCTATTAGTACTACGGAGTTTCACTCCTCTATCAGTTCCACCATCTCAATGTCCCGCAACTTCAGTTTATCAATCACTACATTTTTTAAGTACTTGGAGTACTTGGGCATTCCCTTCAAAACATCTAAAAGAGGAAGGTTAATTTGAAGTTCTCTGAATGTGTCATAGAACTTCTTGAAGCAAACATCCTCCTTGTCTTTCATCAGCCTCTGTAGAAATAGTGGTGGTAGTATTTTCTTCTCAACAACTTTTGTTGTGGGTACTCAAACTTTCCCAAATTCTCAGCAACTTTTTCTACAACTGATTGAGGACTAAAATCTATATCTACCTCTTTATTTGTATTTAGAGTCCTATCATTCAGCTTTTTACCACTCCTCAAAGTGATTGCCATTACTTATTTTGGAGGTTCATTATCACTTGACAAACCACTTTGAGGCCCGGTATTTTATGCCTTGCTGCAATTCCCAAACTGCTGCTTTAGTTGTTTTTAAGATACTTGCTGATTTTTTATTTTAGCAGCTATTTATTCTTGGTTGGACAAGATATTCTTCAATGTTTTGTCTATGGTATTGGCCTATGCATTTTGTTATTGCTGCTAAAACTACTGCTGGTGGTTGTTTCCCCAAGGATACATTAGCTAAGTATGCCACTTTTCGTTGTAGGCATTTGTATAAGTTGGCTTGTGTGTATTTCCTGCAAAGTTGATGGATTCAGGATTGGCTCCACACAATTCTGCAGAATAGACACTATTGCCATAAATTTCACACCATACCCGAGCCTGTTGTACTGCATTAGCCTGAGCCTGAGGCTTCTGCACACCCAATTTGGTAAATTGATTTATCAGTTGATTATGCATAGTTAAAAGTTGGCTGGGAAGGCTGTTATGCTATCAACATTGATCATATCCACAATATTTTTCATTGAGCTTCTTGAGGTATCACCATGCCAATTCAAATTTCCTTATGTAATTCGGTTCAACAAGATGTATAGCTCATCATAAATACTTTCTAAAGCCTGACCAGTTACAGCTGAATCTAGCAAATTTTTTGTGTTATGGTCAAGTTCCTCAACAAAGGTGTGATCTAGTACCTCATGTAACTACCGATGACGCGGGTAGTCCCAAAGAAGAGCTTTGAACCTCTCCTAAGCATGATATAAATTTTCATCTAGCCTCTATTTGAAGCTTAAAATCTCACTGGAAATTTTTGTAGTCTTGCTAGATAGAAAAAAGTGAATGAGGAAATTTTGAGCTAAGTCATCCAAAGTTGTGATGGAAGCTGTCGACTCAGCATTCAACCACTTCTTTGCTTTGCCCAACAGTGGAAAAGGGAAGAGCATCAGCCTCACGTAATCAATTGACACATATGTAGGGATAAATGTGTCACTAATTTCCAAGAAGTTCTACAAGTGAACATGCGAATATTTATGTGAAAACCCGATGAATTGAATACTGTTGTGCAAAAGTTGTTTTATGTTTTGTTTTAATTCAAGTCTTTCTCCAGGAGCTGATAGTCGAATGACGGAGGTTACATTTATTGCAAGTGGGATTTCCACTTAACGAACTATCTTACGGGATGGTGGATCTTCAGTCATGGGAGTAGGAATGTCTTGTTCCTTATGAATCTGTGGGATTTTTTAGAGAAGATTGCTTCTCTTCTCCATTGATATAACCATTGCTCAGGCTCGGGGTTTGGTTTAACCAATTCCTAGTCCCTTGCTAACTTACTAGCTTTTTAACCTATTTCCAGCAAATTCAAAGACCAAGACCAAGTGAAAACCACTAAAGAAATCAAAGGTAAAACTAAAACTACGACGGTTGCCAAATTACAAGTCCCCAATAATGAGGCCAAAAACTTGTTGTGCCCAAGTGTACATGGTCTTACCAAGTAATATAGTGGCCTTTTATAAGCTAAGTATCGATCCCTCAGAGACTTGCATTAACAACTATCCTAGACTAGTCCAACTATTAAGATTAACTCAGTGCTAAAGTAACTAAAAGTAATTATGAGTCAAAACTAAGAATAAACTAAACAGTGCGATAAAGTAAAGGTTTGAACTATCAATGGGGATAAACCCAGGCTAAGACACTATAAATAATCATACGAAGCTATAAAATACATTAGTTAGGTTGATTATCTTGGTTGTTGGTTCACGAGGTTCATACTATGGCTATGGTCTTCCAAACATCAGTCAATTGTCTAACTTAGCCCCACAATTACATCTTTGAGTGAGGATGTGATAACTAAGTTAAATACATTCATATTTCATCCCATACTTGAACCAAATAGATCACATAGGTTTAACACCCCAGATTTTTGGACCCTAAAAATTTCTTGATCTTTAAGCTTACTATCCCCATGACGACTCACCCTGTGAGTCGTAGGGTGTCATTACAGGTCATAGGACCCAAGTCATACGGTGACCAGTGAAGATTGCCCTTGGTTTCTTCTATGATGATGATTTTCCCCTAGAGAGTCGTAAAGACTTATTACAAGTCATGATGTCCAAGTCATTGGGTATCCAGTTTTTACCCAAATAGTTTTTGTGTTGGCTATGATTGGACCCTATGTCGTAGGGTTTCCTTACAAGCCGTAAAGATCAAGTCATAAAGTCAACAGTGTGTGAGTTCAAGGACATTGTCCAACCTACGAATGAATGACATGAGTCATAGGGTAACCCTACGAGTTATAAGGTCACTCGTAGAGACAGGGCAGTCAATTTTCAATTTTTTAATTAAGGGCATCTTGGTAATTTCCCTCCTTACCCACCTAGACCCCACGACTTAAAACCTTCTGTGGGACTTCATTAACATACTATTCACAATCAAAACACTCTCTCAATCTCTCTAGATTCTCTCAAGTAAGATATTTAGAGTTTCTAAGAAGTTGATCAATTTGAGCTCCCAACGACAAATTCTCTCCATAACACTTGATATTTGAGGCATGTTACTCTTTCCCAATTTTTATTTTATGAAAATCATGTGTTTTACATGGTTTAATTGTATGGCTTTGAATGTGGGTTTTGGTGTGGTTAAGGGTGTTGGAATAATTGATCTTTGAATTGCTTTCCTATGATTTTTATGAGTTGTTCATAGTTTTAATTGAACGTTTTGAACCAATGAGGGTGAATGGGTGTGAGAATTGTAATGGGGGTCCCCAAATTTATTATTTAGTATTGGAATTGGTTTTGAACAATTGTGTTCCCTCAACCCACCTGTGTGAATGATTTTGAATTGTGAAATTATCACTTGGTTCGACTTACTTATCTATGTTTTTGCATTGCATAAATGTTTAAACAACGAACATAGATTTTGAAGTCCTTATTGGGTATGGTTGATTTAATGAAAAAAGGGGGTTGAGGCATTCCCCCAAGATAATGTAATTGTTATGGCATAGTGATAAGCTTGCAAGTATAAGGGTATGACGATACCCATTGTGTGCTTTAATGGTTGATTCACTGGTTAATAATTGGGTTATGTGAAACTTGTTTTAAATTAGGCTTAATGGGGGTTATGTAATTAAGCTGTAAAGGTGTGGGTCTTATATGACTTATACTAGAAACTCATGTTTGCCAACATGAGATTTGGTCTTGATAACCTGTGTGCATGGTTCACACTATTAATATATTTATTTCTTGAACTGACGTAGGGCTATGGCATTTCCTGTTCTTTCTTGATACCTTCAATTCATGCGGCTAACAATACTAGGGTCCTTTCGGCAGGGGAAGTTGAACCCTTATTGCCTATGGGTGTCTGTTTATGATGGTTGAGCTACATAGTCTAGGATAAATTTTACTTTATGCAATGTCTTGTTCCCTGCCCTGATAGGACATACTTATATATATATATATGATTATGTGCATTGGTTTTGAATGATTTTGAAATGTGAATCATCTCATTATTTTATCCTCTACCCCTGAGTTATATGCTAGTGATCAAACTACTACCCATCTTTGGATGTTGTATCCCTACGTGATGCAGGCACCGGAGATACTTTTACTTTTTCTATGTAGTGTTAGATGGATTTGCTCAGTTTGTTGGTCGTTGGTGGTGAAGTTGTGAGCTTTCATTCTCCAAAATACTTGGTCATTTCATTGTTTTTCTTTCATAAACTAGAATTGAAGACTTCACATAAACATTGTCATTGTCATTGTCATTGTCAGAGTTGGGGGCATGTCCCAACCTAGATTGTTTTTTGGATTTGTAGAGGCTTTATGGATAGTATTGTGGATTGGGTTGTGATGATTGACACTGTTAGTTGTCTTGAGTTATAACTCTCTATCTTGTTATATGTTTGGATTTCAATCGCTGCTAGGTGTTATGTTCTGTTTGGCTAGGTATAGGGTATAGTCTTTGGTCCTTAATGGACTTGAGACAGCTGTCATAGCCAGACCCTAGTTCGAGTCATGACAAGTTTGGTATTAGAGCCTACGTTTAGTGTCATTGGGTTTCCACAAAATTGAGTCAAGTAGATTTTATTTTATAGGTATGTATTATGCCACACTTATAAGAGAGAGAATATGAGTCATTTAGGAATATTTCCCTTTCTTGTGATCTACTTTTGGGTTGTAGAGTCTAGGGTATTGATATATCCTCTAATTCCTATTTGTTTTCCTTTCAGATCATGCCTCCTAGAAGATTTGATGCTCATGGAAACTCTTTTATACCGCTTGAGGACAATATGGATAGGACTCGCCCTACTTATAGAGTTCAGACCTAATTTAGGATCGTTGCTTTTGATTGCCCTAGTGGAGTTCCACCGATCCTTATTGATCCTTCTCTCACTGGTGGCATCCCTGCCCAGTCACCTCCAGGAGATATTACTAAGGCTGAGTTCTGCCATTTTATTAATCTATTGACCTAGTTAGTGACCTTTCAGTCACATCAATCAGATCCTTTTGGTGCTCTGTGAGTTCTTCTGAGGCCACTAGAGTTGGCCAGTTTATGAGGCTGAATCCTCTGACATTTAGTGGTTCTAAGGTTGAGGAGGATTTTTAAGGGTTCATAGATGATATGAAGAAGATTCTTTCTATGATGCATGCTTTTGACTCAGATAGTATGAAGATCGCTGCATACTAGCTAAAGGATGTAGCATATCAGTGGTATGAGGAGTGGGATCATTCTTGGGGTACAGATGCAAAGTTGGCATTATGGGAGGATTTCTCTTGTGCTTTTCCTGATTGCTTCTTTCATCAAGAGTTGAGGGAGGAAAAAGATAAGGAGTTCATGAATCTAAAATAGGGTAGGGTGACAGTGAAGGAGTATTCCCTAAAATTTCATCAGTTGTCCTATTATGCTCCTAAGCCAGTGTCGAGCAGAAGAGCTAAGATGAGGAAGTTTGCTTCTATCTTGTCTCTAGACTTGGTGTTGGAATGCAAGGTTACCCTACTTAATAGTGACATGGACATTTCAAGGCTTGTGGTGTATATTCAATATGTCGATGAGGAAAAAAAGAAACAAGAAGAGATGGGGGAAAGGCAGAGTAAGAAGTTTTGTTATTTGGATTAGGGTGAATGTCAACAATAGAGTGGTAGAGATGAGGGAAGTTGGTCTAAAAAGAAATAGGGCAATTTTGGTTCCTATTCTATGGCTAGTCTCCATAACCTAAGCCATTCAGTGATCACTATTTTTAGAGAAATAGTGGGTTTAAGGTACAAAGTGTCCAATCTTAGGTCAGTGGGGCCCAGTCAGCTCTACCCTATTCTCATTGCAGATTTTAGGGACAATTGCACTGTGGATTTTGTGATAAGTGGAGTAAGTGTTTCAGATGTGGCCAACCTGTCCATATTCAGAGGAATTATCCTTCAAGTGATGTTTCTACTAGGGCTAATAAGGTCCCGATTGCTGCTTCTGCAGCTCCTGCACCAAAGGGTACTACTTCTAGCTCTAACACTGGTCGAATGCGTCTGTATGCTCTTGCTACCCGTTAGGATTCGAAGGTGTCTACTGATGTTGTTACTGGTGTTTTGCGGAGAAATTTTGACTTTTTGAGAAGACTCGCCACTTAATTTTGAAAAGGAATTAAGAAACCTTTAGAGAGTTACTTCAAACGATTCAAAACAAAAAAATCATTTTAAGTTTTGAAGATTCCGAGTAAGTGGTTCTTATTAACATTTTAGGAAAGTGTTAGACACCTAAAATGTCCGCTAACTTACGATTATCCGAACTGTTTGGAAACATCTTTTGATTAACTTCTGAAAAGATTAATTTGTTGAAATAGTGATTTGATTTTTTTTCTTAAAACGACTTGTGTAAAATAGATTTAGGCGACTTAGTAGGGATTTTAACTAAGTCTAAACAAAACTAATAAACAAATAAACACATAAAAGGGGAAGGGAGGAGAAAGTAAAGGATTTAGGCCATTGGGCCCAAATCAACGAGACCTGTCCTAGTCTAGTTGGGCTTCCGACCCATTTCACTTGTCCTAAACTATTTTTCGAGCCTTTGGCTCGAGTCTTGCTCCACCTATATTAAATACAACTTTGGCTTCAAGGCCGAAATGAATGAATAAATAAATGAATAAATGAATAAATAAAAAGAAGACAATAATAAAAAATTGAGACTTTTCAAATCTCTTAGTGACCTCATCAATGAGTTTTGACCCATTTTCCTTCTTCGTCTATCTTCTAGCATCCGCACGCCATGTAGTGGACCTTGGGTTTAACCTCAAACTTAACTCGAAGGGGTGAGCCTCATTTACCCATTACGAAATGCAAGAGGAGAGGAGTCCATTTGGAATCGAGACATTTTTTTGCATGCAAAGAAAAGATAAGGAAATTAATATATGTTCAAGGCATAAAAGTGACATATTTCAAAGTAAAAGAAACTATCAAGAACCAATTTTTGAATGAATAAATAAATTACTAAATGAAGAAATAAAAAGAAGACAATAATAAAAATTGAGACTTTTCAAGTCTCTTAGTGACCTCATCAATGAGTTTTGACCCATTTTCCTTCTTTGTCTATCTTCTAGCATCCGCACGCCATGTAGTGGACCTTGGGTTTAAACTTCGAACTTGACTCGAAGGGGTGAGCCTCATTTACCTATTACGAAATGCAAGAGGAGAGAAGTCCATTTGGACTCGAGACATTTTTTTGCATGCAAAGAAAAGATAAGGAAATTAATATATGTTCAAGGCATAAAAGTGACATATTTCAAAGTAAAAGAAACTATCAAGAACCAATTTTTGAATGACAAGAATAAGCACACTTGCACAAGAATGAGAGTCAACAAATAAAAAATGCAAAGCAAAGACACTCATTTACATGCCTTATGATTTATATTCATATTAAGAATGAATAAAGGTAAAAGGAAGAAGGTCATATTCAATGAATTAATGCGAGAAACAAACAACGTAAGCTTGTGAAAGTAAAGGGATGTGGCAACCAAAAAAATACTCATGATTTCTAGAATTGAACAAACATAGACACCAATCCATATAACAAAAGAAAATAAAGGCTAACTTTTCAAGAAAGAGAATCTTTAAATTTCAATTAAGGCGACACTAACGAAAATTCATACATATAAATTACAACCAACATCTTATTGAAAAACGTGTAACGACCTATGATTTTTATTTCTAAGAAATCGTTGATTCTCTTTTGATATTATGTATAAAAGAGAGACATGAATCAAATCTTTACACTTACGAAGAGCACATATAACAATCCAAAGGGAGTAAGAAATTATAATAAAAGTTAGCATTTCCAAAAGTGAAATATTGTTTCACAATCATACTATGCATAGCATTTCCAAAAGTGAAATATTGTTTCACAATCATACTATGCATGACTCGAAAATATCTAAATAATTCTATTTAGCCACAAAAATCCGAATTTTCTCATCATTTTGACAAATTTAAAAAATATGAGAAAAAAAATTAAAAAAAAACATCGTGGATGAAAAATAAAGCTATCACTTCATCTCTTATACGAAGATTTTGGAGATCCCTTAAAATAATTAACAAGCAAATGACAAATTCTTGGTTTAATCAATTACTCTTTTTATTAAGGCAAAAAAAATAATAGTAACTATTTTTTCAACATAAAAAAACAACTTTACATGCTAAAACAAGTATATCGGCCAACAATAAATTTAAACAAGGCATGAGTTCGTCTTTGAGCAAAGATCAAAACTTTACATGACAATCAAAGAATAAGTCAAAAAGCAAAACAATCAATATTAACTATTCTTTTCAATATAAAGAAAATAACTTTACATGCTAAAAATAAACATATTTTAAACAACAATGACTTTAAACAAGACATGATTATATTTTTCAAGAAAAGGTCTAAACTTTATCCAAAATAATCAAAGAATAAGGTGAAAAGACGAAATATTCAACATTAGCTATTCTTTTCAACATAAAGAAAATAAATTTACATGCTAAAAACAAATATATCCAACAACAGTGAGTTTAAAAAAAGCATAAATACATCTTTTAAGCAAAGATTGAAACTTTATCAAAAATAATCAAAGAATAAAGTCAAAAAAGGCGCATACAACTATTGCTAGCTCATTTTTATATCATGAACATGAAAATAATTAGAATATCAATACCAAAACGTTCTAGGGCACTCAAGGCCATCTACAACATACAATTCCAACAAACAAAATTATATCTACGAACTACGAAGAAGAAAAAAGATGAAGAAAAAAATGATAATAAAAATTAAAATAAAAAAAGAAAAAGGTGTGTTTACCTTTTGGGAGGCAGCAAAATGAGACTACGAGCTTCGTCGGAATTAACCACCACCGAAAAATGTCACCGGCAACTCAAAAATTTTGATTAGCCGACCAACTCTATGAAACAAAAATTTTTACTAAATAAAAATAACTATTTTGCTCAAAAGGAGTTTTTCACCTTTCTAGCCTCTTTTTCTTTCATTCTTTTCCCCCCTTTTTCTACCAAAGTAGTGGTAGTATTTATAGGAGAGAAATGAAGTTTTTTTTCCTCTCTTGTACCAATGTGGGAGAAAAAGCAAATAAGGGTGTTTTTGGAATTTTAAAATTAAAGATAAGGTGAGGTGGAAGATAATGTGGGGGGAAATTGTACAATGTAGTACAACTTTTAAATTTCAAAATTGGGAAAAGACAAAGTTTGGGGGAAATAGTACAATGTAGTACAATTTAAAATTATTTTTTTTGTGGAATTAGGTAGAAGTTATGAGAGTTTTTGGGAATTTTGGGGTTATTTAAAATATAACCCCAATTGGGATTTAAAATTTAGCCATATTTATTTAATTTTGACCAAATTACAAATCAATTGACAGATTTCATTACAATTATGGTCAATTTGATTTCAATTATGGCCAAATCTAATATATTGACTAAATTAAATTGAAATTTGATGCAAATTAATACTTCCTTTAATCCCGGGCTTCTTGATTTTATAAAATCAAACACATATTTATCCGAATAAATTATTTTTTGAGAGTAAATTATATTTAAATTAAAACTTTAATCATTTGAATCTATAAGCCTTGATTAAAACTCGATATTGTAAAAAAAAAAATTTAAGTAATAAAATTATAAAATCTCGTATAATTAAATATGATAAATTATAATCACTACTTAAAATGATAAAATTACCTACAAATATATTTAATAAATTTTTATTAGGATGAAATAAATATTTTAATTTTATTAAAAATCAAAGAAACTCAGGATTAAATTTAGTCGTGGAGGGCAAAAATTTGGTGTCAACAACTGGTACGCTAAAACTTTTCTCCCATGATGTATATTGTCTTCTTGATCCTGGATCTACCCTTTCTTATATGACCTGTTATATGGCTATTCATTTTGGATTTGGTCTTGAGTGTATTCTTGTTCCTTTTTTCTGTGTCTACCCTAGTAGGTGACTCTATTATGGGTAGAAAGGTGTATAGGGGTTGTGTGGTGTCTATCTGTGGTAGGGAGTCCTTGGTAGACTTGATAGAATTGCATATGGTTGATTTTGACGTTATTCTTGAGGCTAGATTGGCTCCATTCATTCTATGTATCTCTTGATTATTGAACCCAAAGGATAAGTTTCCAATTCCTAAATGAAGCAATGATTAAGCAGGAAGGTAGTTCCTTAGTGCCTTAGGGAAGATTTATATCTTATCTTAGAGCCCAGAAATTGATTTCCAAGAGATGTCTATACCATTTGGTCCATGTTAAAAAATATAACTCGGAGGGTCTTTCTTTACAAACTGTCTCTATAGTCTGTGAGTTTCCTAAAATATTTCTCGACTATCTTCTCGGTGTTCCTCCAGATAGGAAAATAGATTTTGGGATTGATCTTTATTTGGACACTCATCATATTTTTATCCCTCCTTATACAATGGCTCCAGCTGAGTTGACAGAACTCAAGAAGTAGTTAAAAAATCTTCTTGATAAGGGTTTTATCTGCTCCAATATTTCTTCATGGGGTGCTCTGGTTCTCTTTGTGCGTAAGAAGAATGAGTCCCTTCGAAAGTGTATGATTATCGCTAATTAAATAGGGTGATCGCAAAAAATAAGTATCCTTTTTCTAGGATTGATGATCTCTTTGATCAACTTCAAGGTGCTAAGAACTTTCCTAAGATTAATCTTCAGTTGGGTACCATCAGTTGAAGATTAGAGAGGTGGATATCCTCAAGACTACTTTTCAAACCCGATATGGTTATTTTGAGTTTTTGGCAATGTCCTTTGGTCTGACTAATGCCCTGATGACATTTATGGATCTTATGAACTAGGTTTTCTTTTTATCAGTTCTTGGATTTGTTTGTAATTATATTTATTGATGATATTTTGGTGTATTCCAAGAGCGAGGTGGATTATGCCGATCACCTTCACATAGTGTTGCATACCCTTAAAGATCAACAGTTGTATGCAAAGTTCTCAAAGTGTGAGTTCTGGTTGAATTCTGTAACCTATCTAGGTCATGTTTATCTAGTGAAGGGATCATGGTGGATCCACAGAAAGTTATGATGGGTAAGAAGTAGCCTAGACCTATGACTCAAATCGATATTCAGAGTTTCTTGGTTTGGCTGGTTATTATCAAAGGTTTGTGGAAAGTTTCTCTTTCATTACTGCCCCATTAACTAAGTTGACTCAGAAAAAGGTGAAACTTATGTGGTCTGACTCTTATGAGGGTAGTTTTGAGAAGTTGAAGGATAAGTTAACTTTTGCTCCAATTTTGACTCTACCCGAAGGTACCGATGGCTTTGTTGTTTATTGTGATGCATCTCGTATGGGACTGGGTTATGTGTTGATGTAGTATGGTAAGGTGGTTGCATATGCTTCTAGGTAGTTGAAGGTGCATAAGAAGAATTATTTGACTCATGATTTGAAATTATTGGTTGTGATCTTTGCTTTGAAGACTTAGTGTCATTATTTGTATGGGGTTCATGTTAATATCTTCTCAGACCATAAGAGGTTTTAGTATGTGTTTACCCAAAAGGAGTTGAATCTCAAGCAGATCCTATGGCTTGAGTTGCTTAAGAACTATGATATGAGTCTTTATTATCGTCCAGGTAAGGCTAACGCGATTGTTGATGCTCTTAGCAGGTTATCTATGGGAAGATTATCTCATATGAATCAAGAAAAATAAGGATTGGTGAAGGATATTCATAGTTTGGCTAATCTTGGAGTTCTTCACTTGGACTCTGAGTATGGTGGTATGATTGTGTAAGAGGTGGTAAAATCATATCTTGGTACTAAGGTGAGGAGAAATAGGTCTTGGACCCTATTTTGATGAGGATTAAAGATGATGTGGGTCACCAAAAGGTAATGGCTTTTGAGATTGGTGGTGATGGTATGTTAAGGTACCAAGGTAGATTATGTGTTCCCAATGTAGAATAGTTATGAGAGAGAATCTTGGATGAAGTTCATGAGTTGAAATACACTGTTCATCCTTATTCGATGATGATGTACCATTATATGAAGGAGATTTATTGGTGGAATAACATAAAGAGGGGTGTGGCCAATTTTGTGGATAAGCGCATGGTGTGTCAACAAGTGAAGATGGATCACTTGAGGCCTGAGGGTTTTTCTCAAGAGATTGAGTTGCCTATGTGGAAATGAGAAGTGATTAATATGGATTTTGTTATTAGTCTTCCTCGGTCTCGCCATCAGTTTGATTTGATTTGGGTTATTATGGATAGAATAACCAAGTCAGCTTATTTTCTACTAGTAAGGACTAATTATTTGACAGTGGATTATGCTAAGCTCTTCATTCAGGAGATCATGAAGTTGCATAGTGCCTTCCATTTCTATCATATCTGATCAAGGTACTCAATTTTCATCTCACTTTTGACGTTTCTTTCAGAGAGGTTTGGGAACTAAGGTGAACTTTAGCACCGTTTTCCACTCGTAAATGAATGGACAAGCGAAGAGGATGATACAAACATTGAAGGATATGCTAAGGTCTTGTGAGATTAATTTTGGCGGTAGTTAGGTTTATCATTTGCCTCTCATAGATTTTGCATATAATAATAGTTATCACTCTAGCATTGGGATGGATCTGTTTAAGGCTTTGTATTGTAGGAGATGTCATTCTCCTATTGGGTGGTTTGAGGTTAGTGAGGCTAGGTTGTTTGGTCCTAATTTGGTTCATTAGGCTATGAAGAAGGTAAAGGTGATTCGAGATAGGCTTAGGACCGCCCAAAGTTGCCAAAAGTCCTATACAAATGTAAGCCGAAGGGAGTTGGAATTTAAAGTTGGCGATTGGGTGTTCTTGAAGGTGTCTCTGATTAAGGGAGTAATGCAGTTTGGAAAGAAAGGAAAGCTCAGCCCCCGTTATTTAGGCTCATATATGATCTTGAAGATGGTGGGTAATGTGGCTTATGAATTGGATTTGCCTCCTTGTTTGGGTTCTATTCACCCAATTTTTCATGTTTTGATGTTGAGGAATAGCGTGGATGATCTTTCCTTGGTGGTTTTGTTGGAAAGTGTGAGTGTTTTAGATTTTTTGTTTTATTAGAAAGTCTCGGTAGAAATCTTGGATCGATAAGTTCATCATTTTTGGACTAAGGATGTGGCTTTGCTAAATGTTCTATGGAGGAACCATAAGGTGGAAGAGGCTACTTGGGAAGCTGAAGAGGACATAAAGTCCAAGTATTTGATCTTGTTCCTCATTCCATATAATTATGTTTAAGCTATGTGTTATTCTTAACATTCTTATTTTTTGACTTTGTTAAAGAAAATTATGATTCCCTTGATATTTTTGTTTTCTATCTTTGTTAAAGAATAGATGTGTTTCTGTGTCAAATCGTGCTAATAGATACCTTGTGTCATCCTTTGGGGATGAATGATCCTTGGGGGGGGGGGGGGAATGTAACATCTTGCATATTTGGTCCTTAAAAATTTTGTGATCTTTGAGCTTGTTGTCCTCACTACGACTTACCCAGGTAGTCATAGGGTGTCATTATGGGTCATAAGACCCAAGTCATAGGGTGACCAGTGGAGGTTGCCCTTAGTTTCTGCTATAATGACGATTGGTCCCTAGAGAGTCGTAAAGACTAATTACGAGTCGTGTGGTCCAAGTTGTTGGGTGTCCATTGTTTGCCCAAATGGTTTTTGTGTTGGCTATGAATGGACCTTATGAGTCATAAGATCTCATTACGAGTTGTAGGGCTCAAGGTGTAGGGTCAACACTTGTGATCCCAAGGACACTGTCCACCCTACGGCTAGATGATATGAGTCATAGGGTGACCCTACAAGTCGTAAGGTAACCCATAATGACTGGACAATAAATTTTTAGTCTTTGAATTAAGGGCATCCTGGTAATTTAGCTCCTTCCCCACTTAGACCCCATGACTTAAAACCCTCTTTGGGATTTCATTAACATACTATTCACAATTAAAACACTCTCTCAAGCTCTCTAGATTCTCTCAAGCAAGATACTTAGGGTTTTAAGAAGTTGATCAATTAGAGATCCTAATGGAAAATTCTCTCCATAACTCTTGATATTTTAGGCATTTTGTTCTGCCCTGATTCTTATTTTATGAAAAACATGTGTTTTACATGGTTTAATTGAATAACTTTAAATGTGGTTTTTGATATGATTGAGGGTTTTGGAATGATTGATCTTTGCATTGCTTTCCCCTAATTTTTATGAGTTGTTCATGGTTTTAATTGAATGTTTGAAGTAGTGGGGTGCATGGATGTGGTAATTGGAATGAGGGTCGAGGTATTCCCCCAAATTGATGTTTTGAGATTTGAATTGGTTTTGAATAATTATGTTCCCTTAACCCACCTATGTAAATGGTTTTGAATGGTGAAATTGTCACTTGGTTTGACTTACTCACTTATGTTATTGCATTGCATAAATTTTTAAATAATGAACATGGAATTGATGTTTTGAGATTCGAATTGGTTTTGAATAATTATGTTCTCTCAACCCAGCTATGTAAATGGTTTTGAATGGTGAAATTGTCACTTGGTTTGACTTACTCACTTATGTTATTGCATTGCATAAATTTTTAACTAATGAATATGGATTTTGAAGGCCTTGTTGGCTATGGTTGATTTAATGAAAAAAGATGGCCGAGGCATTCCCTAAGATAATGTGATTGTTATGGCATAGTGATAAGCTTGCAAATGTAAGGGTATGACGATACCCATTGTGTGCCTTAACAGTTGATTCATTATTCAATAAATTGATTATTTATGATGATACCCATTGTGTGCCTTAACGGTGATTCATTAGTTAATAAATGGGTTAGGTGAAACTTGTTTTAAATTGGGCTCAATGGGGGTTATGTAGCTAAGTTGTGAAGGTGTCGGCCTTGGATGACTTATACTGGAAACTTGTGTTTGCTGGCCTGAGGTTCGATCTTGATGACCTGTGTACATGTTTCACACTATTCATATGTTTTTATCTCGCACTGACATAGGTTTGAGCATTCTCTGGTCTTTCTTGATACCTACAGTTCATGCGGCTAACACACACCGAGGCCTTTTCAGCAGGGGAGCTGAACCTATATAGACTGTGGGTGCCTGTTTACGATGGTTGAGCTACATAGTCTAGGATAAAGTTTACTTCACTCTAAGCCTTGTTCCCTGTCTCAGCATGACATGATTATATATATATATATATATATATATATATATTATATATATATATATATATATATACACATAAGATTATGCACATTGGTTTTGAATGATTTTGAAATGTGAATCATGGTATTATTTTATCCTCTATCACGGAGTTACATGTTACTGCTTAAACCACTAACCTTCTTCGGACACTGTATCCTCATGGATGCAGGATCCAGAGATACTTCTACTTTTCCTGTACGGTGTTAGGTGGATCGACTCAATTCGTTAGTTATTGGTGGTGAAGTGGTGAGATTTCTTTCTTCGGAAGACTTGGTCATTTCATCGATTTTCTTTCATAAACTAGAATTGAAGAGTTCAAATTAACATTGCCATTATCATTGACAAAGTCAGGGGCATGTCCCAACCTAAGATTGTTTTTTGGATTTGTAGAGGTTTTGTGTATATTACTATGGATTGGGTTGTGATGATTGACACTATTAGTTGTCTCGAGTTATTATTCTCTATTTTGTTATATGTTTGGATTTTAGCCACTGCCAGGTGTTATGTTTGGTTTGGCTAGGTATAGGGGATGATCTATAGTCCTTAGTGGACTTGAGATAGCCGTCACGGTGAGGCCCTTATTCGGGTCGTGACAATAGGTATATTCCTATCCTAAATGCAAATTATAACTTTATTATTTTAGAAGATTACAATTCTATTCTATCTATCCCACGTTTTATCCTCTTGTTCCTCCTTTTGGGTTTACAAGATGATTATGTATGTATTCTAAGGGTCATGAAGCCTTAAAATAGTTATAGCAAGGATAAATAAACAAACCAGCAATGATAAACAATTATAACCAAATCAATTCATAACAATAGAAATCATGTTCATGACCTTAACCCCGAAAAAGGGTGTTTATCCGATCATGGACGGAACTATAATCACAATGAATGAATACATGTTAAAATCCATAAATAAACCAAATTAATGGAATAAAATCCCTAATTTATGTTTTATCCAGCCTCCCTTCAAGTCCTAAGGTCATCCAGGGTGTGAAATATAACAACTAAGTGTCCTATTTATACTTGGACCAAAACTACCATTTTTGACTTAAGGCCGTACCACAACCTTATCGTGGTTCCTAGGGTCGGCGGAATTCCTAAATTGTGGTTATATACTGTAATTAGTCATTTAGTATGCTCCCAAGGCCGAGTCAAATCCCTAACGCAGTGCCTAAGGTTCGTGGCACGCCAATGACTCCACAACGTCTATTTTTGGTCAAGTCATATCCGAAGTGTTTGTCCATCCATTCCATGACTTGTAATGTTGTTTCCAATGGATTTACAACTTTTTTATCATCCATATATCATAATTATGAACTTACCAAGCATCCTATAGCATCAAACACCACGAATTAGGGCTGAAAACAACATACAATCCAAGACAATGAACTAGTAACTTAAGCTAAGAGTACTAGTTTTATCCTTTTGATCTTAAACTTATTGTTATGTCTTTTGGATTGTTTCCAATAAACCTTAAAAACTACAAACATGTTATTCTACAAATAATTACACAATCATACCCTTAGTAACTCATTACGTACATTAGAATCCATCGAGATAAACTAGAACAATACATAACTCAAGCTAGAAACACTAGTTTTCTCATCTAAACTCTAAGTGACCAAATTGATTCCAAAATTGTTTTAAACACACCTTAACATTATAATATATTAGTTTAACACTTTGATTCTCATTTATACAAAGATTTAATCATTAATCACAAGATAAGTCCTTAAAACAAGGCTAATTTAGGAAGAATAACAAGTCTTAGGTGCATAAATTCACCTAAGATCAGTTACGGTAGGAGCCCCAATGTTTTGTAGTTCCTAGGCTGAGGATTTCATAGTAGATACCCCCAACAACAACCTTGTCAACATCTAGGTTACCTAGTTGGCCAGTTCAGGCATTGCTTCAAATATCAAACAAGGGTCAGTCCAATTATAGTAATTCCAGTAGTTAGAGTAGTAGTCAACCACAAAGGGGTGTTTAGTTAGGATCATAGAGTTGGGGTGGTCATTTTGGATCCATAGGACCTTTTAGATAGGGTAGGGTGCCCGAGGCATATTTTGACTACGGGATTATTTGTCACTTTTCCCGTGAGTATCCCAAGCGTATAGGATAACTGATCCTTTAGTTTAGACTACACAACCTATCATATCAGTGGCACCGCCAGCCAGTGGTGGCGCATAGGGTCATGGGGGTGGTCCCCAATATTCTAGAGGTAGTCCTCATAGAGTTAGGACTGGTGGTTTGATAGGCACCCAGTCTAGTAGCAGAGAGGGTTACTTATATATTGTACTAGGTAGTCCAGATGCTAAAGCTTCGAATGCTATGAACACAGGCATGATTTCCATATGCCATCAACCAACTTCTTCTTTGTAGATCCCAGTTCCATATATTTATATATTTTTGTTTATTTTGCATTGTGGCTGGGTTTATTTTCATAGTCCTTATCTATATCATTGCATGAAACTACCTTAATGGGTGATTCTTTAGTAGTAGATCGAGTATATAGATCTTGTTTGGCGACTATTTGGGTGTTGATGCTCAAATTGATCTCATTATCCTAGATATGGTAGATTTTGTCGTGATTATAGGCATGAATTATTTATCTCTTTATCGTGCGGTCATGTATTATTTTGATAAGACCATTATATTAGCCTTGCCCGATGTACCCCCAATTGTGTGGAAAAGGTCTTTTATTTGAACATCAAAAGGGATTATTTTTGCATTCAATCTAGAAGACTAATATTGAGGCTTTGTGAGTCATTTCTTGCGTATGTTTGGGATATTTGTACAAAGAGTCCATTACTTAACTCTGTCCCTATTTTTCTTGAGTTTTCTAATATGTTTCCTACCTATTTACCTTGCCTTCCTCCTGAGCATGATGTGGATTTTACTATTTACCTCGAGCCAGGCACCCGACCTATTTCTATGGCTTCATATCATACGACTCATGCTGAGCTAAATGAATTGAATATTTATCTTTAGGATCTTATACGTAAGGATTTTATTTGACCAAGCGTATCGCCTTAAGGTGATCCAATTATTTTTGTGAAGAAAAAATGGATCTACGCATATGTGTATCTACTTTAGGCAGTTAAACAAGGTCACAGTGAAGAATAAGTATCATGTGCCTCGTATTGATGATTTATTTGGCCATCTTCAGGGTGCAATAGTGTTTTCTAAGATAGATTTGAGGTCTGGTTACCATCATTTGAGATTTAGTGTTGCAGACATCCCTAAGATAGCCTTCAAAACTCGTTACAGTCATTATGAGTTCCTAGTGATGTCTTTGGGGTTGACCAATGCCCCAACAACTTTTATGGATCTAATGAACCGCGTGTTTAGGACGTATTTGGACTTCTTTATGGTAGTATTTATAGATGATTTTCTGGTATATTCAAAGAGTACGAAGGAATATGAGTAATATTTAAGGACTGTGCTCCACACTTTGAGAGATCATCTACTTTATGCCAAGTTCTCACAGTGCGAGTTATAGCTTGAGTCTGTATCTTTTTAACGGCATGTAGTGTCTAAGGATGGTATTATGGTGGACCCAGTAAAGAATGAGGTTATTCATAGTTGGGCTAGGACTACATCACCTACTAAAGTTTACAGTTTTATTGGGTTGGCAGGTTACTATAGGTGGTTAATTGAAGGTTTTTCTTCTATTATAGCTCCTGTGACTAGATTGACTAGGAAGGAGGTTCCATTTTAGTGGTCTGCGAGTTGAGAGTCAAGCTTTTTGAAGCTCAAGGATTTTCTTACATCACTTTCTGTTCTGACTTTTCCAATTAACGGCGAGGATTTTACTATCTATTGTGATGCATCTAGTGTTAGTTTGAGGTATGTTCTAATACAGAGGGGTCGTGTTATTGCATATGCATCAAGGTAGCTGAAGGTGCATGAGCATAACTACTCCATTCATGACTTAGAGTTGGCAGCGGTAGTATTTGTCCTTAGGATTTGGAGGCATTATTTGTATGGGGTTTGTTGTGAGCTCTTTACTAGACACCAATATATAATGAACCCAGTCTTCAGTATATTATGACCCAGAAAGATGTTAACTTAAGGCAACATAGATGGATTAAGTTTTGTAAGGACTATGATATCTCTATTCTCAACCATCTGGGCAAGTCAAATATAGTAGCGGAGGCCTTGAGATGGAAGTCAGTGAGTATGGGTAGCTTAGCCTTCATTATAGTTTCTCAACGACTGTTGGCTTTGGACATCCAATCCTTAGCTAAATTAATGGTTCTCTTTGTTAAGTCTGACCCTCAAAGGATTATTGTTAGTGTCGCTCTACCTTATTGAAGAAAATTCAGGGTCATCAGTTTGAGGACAGTAGGATTCATAGAATTCGAGGAAAGATGTTGAGAGGTGAGTTTAGGAGGGCTACCTTAGACTTTTGGGGTATTTTGAGATTTGATGGTCATATTTATGTTCCAAGGGTTGGAGATTTAATTCAGTTGATTCTTTGTGAGGCTCATAACTCTAGATACTCTATCACCCTGGGATAACTTAGATGTATAAGGATTTCAGGCAGTATTACTGGTGTAGTTGTATGCGGATACATATAGTAGAGTTTATGGCTTGATGCTTTTGTTGTTTGTAGGTAAAAGCCGAGCACCAGAGTCCTAGTGAATTGCTTCAGCAGCTACTCATCCCTGAGTAGAGTGGGAGTAAGTTACTATGAATTTCATAGGTGGATTGCCTCATACCTTCTGTGGTTTTAATAGCATTTAGTTCATCGTGGATTGGTTGACCAAGTCTTTATGTTTTCTCCCCGTTCAAGTTTTCTATAGTGCCAAAAGGTTGGCTCGTGTTTATATTCGAGGTGGTTCGCCTATATGGGGTACCTGTGTCCATTATTTTAGACTGGGGCTCTCAATTCACTTCTAACTTCTAGAGAATATTTCAGGAGGAGTTGGCTACCCAGATTAATCTTAGCACTGCATTTCACCCTAAGACTGATGGGCAGTTGAAATAGACTATTTAGGTCTTGGTGGGCATGCTCCGTGCTTTTGTGTTGGATTTAGGGGGTCATTGTGACCAGTTTCTACCTTTGCTAGAGTTTCCAAATTATAACAACTTTTATTTTAGTATTTAGTTTAAGGCGTTGTATGGTAGGCAATGCTTATCTCCTGTTTGTTGGTGTGAAATTATTGAGGCTAGGCCTCGTCGCATAAATTTGATTTATGAGTTATTAGATCAAGTTTGGGTGATTTAGGACAGGCTACAAATAGCTCAAAGTAGACAAAGGATTTATGCTGACCGCAGATGTCGTCCATTGAGGTTCAGAGTTAGTGATAGGGTCTTCCTTCAAGCTTAGCGCTAGATATATTAGCCCCTTTGAGATTCTGCAGACAGTTAGGGAAGTAGCTTATGTGTTAGAATTGCCTCCCGCCTTCTCAGCCATCCACCCAGTATTTCATGTATCTATGTTACGATAGTACATTTTAGATGAGTCGCACATGCTTCGGTGGAATTTGATTTAGTTGGATGAGAGGTTGACATTTGTAGAGAAAGCGATGTCCATTTTGGCCATAGATGTCAGATAGTTGCACACCATGGACATTCTAGTAGTTAAGGTTCAGTTACGTCACCGTCCAATGGAGGAGGCTACCTGGGAGACAAAACGTGATATGCGGGACTAGTATCCCTACCTATTTGAGCCTTCAGGTATTTTCTCATCTTTTACTTTTACTGACGAAAGTCCTTTTAGTAGTGGATGTTGCAATGACCCTCACGGTTATTTTTTTTGTTTTCATACATTTTTGGCACCTAAGGCTTTTCTATAACTGCCCCAAGTTATTTATGACTCATTGGGACTGACAGTTTGGTTTTTGGGCGATTCGTTTGGGAATTTAGTGATACCAAATATGTTATCTAAATTGACATTTGGTAGAAATATAATTTATTATCCATCTAAAAATGTTTTTGATATGTATAAAATTCCTTAGTTATGGTATATCTATACCACTTTATAAATAGGTATTCAACTTATTAATATTTTAAACGAAAATAGTGCATCTAGATAAGTTAAATATTATTGTTATTATTGTTATTATTATTATTATTATTATTATTATTATTATTATATAGAGATTTTATTTGAAATAATTTTTTATTAATTATGATATATTCAAAATATTACATTTATTTAACCTCGAACCTATGCAATACCCGAATATAAATTTAATGAAGAGGAAAAGTTTGTGTTGCCACATCACTTCTATGTGGATGTGGTCGAGAAAATGTATCATGTTGTTTCATTAGAAAGTGTCATTTACCATATTTATATAATTTCAACCACTTAATAGTATAGGAGTTATCCTTTAATTTGACAAAACATTAATGATGTTTGTATATATTATAATGCATGTAAGATTACCTTTAGTGGATATTCTCATCCATTCATTATTATTGATAGTAAAACACACGCATCTGCTCATTTCTCTTCATTCATGTTCCATTGAAATTGCTGAAAAGATTCAATTCTTAGTAGTTACATTTAATTAGCATGTAGTTTTTACGCATTGAATTTGGAGGAGAAGTCAATTTCTTTGACAATTTGTTTTGTCTCCGAAAATAAAAGCTCTAGAGGGTTTGATTGCAAGTGCATTGTCCGACATCCAGGTAGGTAGGCATATCCTATCTTTATTCTGAACTTATTTACGGAAATTGTGTGCTATCATTATAGTTTTGGACAAGTTGTTATAGTTGTGTATTATTTGATATAGATATCATGCCTTATTTATCCGATTAGGACCCTGTTCTAGTAAATTTCGATTCCGGTACCTTTTAGTATGATGTAGTATTTTTGAGCTTAGGATGTGGTATTTAAGTTGCAAAACCTTGGATTCATCTCTTTTAAACTAAGTTATACAGAAGGTTCTTTAAATGTATTTGACTATAATTTGTCAGCATATACTTTATTTCTGTCATTTATTGAGAAATTGGGCACCACTGTGGCATCGATTACAGTTTGGTTTGGGTTTTTATTTTACAGTTGGGCATGATTATTATAAATTCTTCGAGTCTGGCATCTGGTATGATGATTTGGGAGTTCTGATACTGATTACTATTTCTCTGGGAGTTGTGGTTCCTTTAAGTTTCGATTTAAGTCTGACATTTAATTATGAGTTCTGATGTATGTCATGTGTAAGACCGTGCAAATTTGCCTCGTAGTTTGAATCTTGGATGCGTGTTGAATGAAGTGTAATTTCGGACCTAAGGGATTGAGAAAGGACTCCATAATTGATTAGTGTTTTACCCTTGTGGAATTTTCATAAAAATAACAATTTCATCAAAATCCGGTATCGGGGTGAGAAGTTATGGCCGTTTTCCTAAACATTGTCGGAATCGCCCAAGTTTGATGGTCGATTTGACGGACCATCATGTCTTCGATGGACCATCGTCCCATCAAACCAAGTCAGTGACTCCTTTTTCTAGCCATCGTGCGATGGCCAAAATAGTGAATCGCCAAAAATTTGATGGACCATCGAGGTGACCGTCAAGCGGAGGTAGTATGGCCTCATCCTGGCCCTCGTGCGACGGACGATCTGGCGGACCATCAAAATTTCGACGGACCATCGTTCCGACCGTCGCATCAAGGCAGCGTGTTCTATTTTTAGCCCTCGAGCGACGGACGATCTGACGGACCGTCAAACTTTCGACGAACCATCATTTCGACCGTCGCAGACCCCGATCAATAATTTTTAACTCATTTTTAAAAGGGTATTTCAGTCCTTTCTATTCCTTTAAACCCTTATATATATTCTAGATGAACCAGCTGGCCTCATTTGCTCATTTCTAACACTTAAGGGCTAGGGTTTTCTCCTTCAAATCATATCAAAGCAAGAATTCTTCCCCAAGAAATCTAAGAACTCACCAAAGATTGTGCTAGTGAGTTGAAAATTGAATCTCCCAAGTTCAAAGATTTCAAGAACCCTCTCCCAAGAGTAAGAAGAGGAAGGTTAGAGGAAACTTGTTCATCTAATCTCCTAATCTAAGGTATGTGGGGTTTTGAACAAGGGTAACCCTTTCACCCTTGTGCCCAAAAGGCTTATTTACATCACGATTTTCCTAAAATCTATGAGGTTATACATGAATTTGAATTGGGGGTTTTCACCTATTATTATTGAATGCATTATCTTGATATTCCCCATAAATTAAGAGTCAAATGGCATGATTTTTGCATGTTTCCTTGAGAAATTACAGCTGGGTATAAACCCCTTGATTTTACTCTATGAGAAGTTAATATTTGCAGTTTTTGAGATATTGAAGCATATGACTAAATTAAGACTTTGAGATAAATTGCTGAAATTCCTAGATTTCCATATGATTTATGAATCTATATGCTATATATTATGCTTTTGATGAGCTTTAACTTGATATTGAACTATGGGTTAGTAAGACCTATTTGAGACTTGTGAATTTATTAACTCTTATGATATAAGCACCCATGCTTTGAGTATTTCAAGATGATTGAGAAATGAATTGACCTAAGGGTCCTTGAGTTTTGAAATCCACTTCACTATATAAGATTTTCGATTTGATTATTAGGTTCGTGGTGAACCATGAGATTATTCTAAAAGTGAATTTGTATGAGATGAGCATAGATAATCTAAAAGGAGTAGTATTTAGCACCGAGCGGGTAAGTTACTACGATTTCTTACCCCAAAACTACGTGCCACCATACGTTGGGACTGAGGCCGAGTTTATGATGATTATGATTGAGCCAGAAGCGGATTTTCATTTAGTGATCACTAGACCTAGGTTATACTTCCTGGCAAGAGTATGACGCTCCTCCCCAACGTAGGGTCTCTTTCATAGTAGGACAAAATATTGGACTCCATGTAGGTCGCATGGTTTATGTCAATTATGAGAACTTTCCTTGCCCTTTTAAACTTGAAATTAGCTACTCCTTTGTAAACTAAGGTATTTTCCCTCCTATGAATTATTTTCACTAAACTAGAGCATTTTTCCTTTAGATAGATGATTTCTCCTAAAGCTTGAAATGAGATATTTTCCTAACTTGCATGATATGCCTCTACGTATGTTCTAAAGTTGCATGAGTTCCTATTTCTAATATTTGAGTTTGAAAAGATATAAAATTTTGAACATTAAAAGTTTTTTTACCTACCATCCCATATGCATGAGTTGATGGTACTGTCTAAAGCCTTTTTCACCTTGAGTATTAAGAATAAGAGAAGATTTCTCATTTTGAGGTTGAAGAACGATGACTCACGAGATTTGTCTAATATGCCTCACCTTATATGATTTATGAACTTTATATTTCATACTTATTCAAGCCATGTAAGTCATCTCATATTGCATACATGATTTGAATGAAGAAAATTGATACTGTTTTATACACATGCATTCACCCCCGCATACTCAGTATATTCCCAAGTAATAATCCATATATATATATATCTATGTGCTGCATTGTCTCATAATGTAGGTTCAGGTGCTCAGTCCCAGCCTTGCCTATGATCTCCGAGTACCTCGCGTATATTTCCTACACTAGTGAGTCCTCTTGGTTCAACGATCGATCTTCAGATATTCCAGGGATTAAAAGACTATGTTGTTACCTGTAGTTCATCCCGAGTCTATTGGGGGACTGTCCGATCGGCTCTATAGATTATAGATTTGTAGAGGCTTTGTCAGATTATTTGGTAGATTGTGGTTTTGTTGGGATTTCTTTATCATGACCATTTAACCAAGTACCCCTTCTTTCTTTTATTCCCTTCTATGAACATGGATGTGCTAGCGTTTGAATTCAAATTTTCTCTTTGAATGAAGGGTTATCAACAGGAACCGGCTCTATGGGTTAGCTTGGGGCTACTTATAGCCCTAGGAACCATGTGACGTCCCAGGAGGCGATTTTGGGTTGGTACAAAGTGGTATCAGAGCCCAGTTTCTAAGGAGTTCTAGGGAGTCTAACAAGCCATATTTAGTAGAGTCTTACTTATCGGTGTGTAGCATGCCACATCTATGGGAAGGAGGCTACGAGACGTTTTAGGAAAAGTTGTGTCTTTTTTTTTTCAGATTCTATCGTGCCTCCGGTTGTCTTCTCCTTATCTAATGATCTGTGCTTCCTTATTTTTAGAAAATTCCCCTCCGAATGGTGAATGTTCATGGGAACAATGATGAGCAACCCCCACCCGTTGATCCTATGAATGAGATGGTGTCCCATGCTGAAATTAGGGCGGCCTTTCAGGCATTCGCCCAAGCGATCACTGCTAATGTTTGGGCCAATAACCGAGCCACAGCTTCTAATCAATAGGGAGGTGATGTAGCAACATCTAGAATTCATAACTTTCTACGGATAAACCCGCCTGAGTACTATGGGTTGAGAACTGATGAGAACCCACAACTATACTTAGAGGAGGTAAGGAAGATCACTGATGTGATGCATGTCTCAGAAGAAGAAAGTGTTGAGTTAGCGTCTTACAGTTTGAAGGACATTGCTTATGATTTGGTTGTGTCATGGAGAAAGGGTAGAGATGAAGATGCCGCTCCTATGACTTGGCAAGTATTCCAAGATGCATTCTTAGACCGATTCTTTCTGCTTGAGATGAGGGAGGCCAAGATTGAGGAGTTCATAAACTTGAGGCAGGGCTCTATAACTGTTAAGAGTACTACTTGAAGTTCAGTCAGTTGGTCAAATACACTCCTGATTTGATCTCCAACTCCCAGGCTTGTATGAGTAAATTTGTGACCGGTGTTTCTGGGATGGTGCTAAAAGAGTGTAGGACCGGGATGTTGAATAGGTATATGGATCTAGCTAGGTTGATGATTCATGCCAAACAGATAGCGGCGGATAAGCTTAGAGAGAGAGAAAGAATGAGGGGTAGCAAGAGGGTGAGATCTGATCAACATGAGTTTAGCCGGCCTAGGTTCAACGGAGGGAACCGCCCTCAGTTTTAGAGATATCCACCTGCTCCAGTGCCTTCATTAACTAGTGCTCTTGCGCCTATAGGTAGGCCAGAGAAAGGAGGTAGGCCTTTCATGTCTGGATTGCAGAACAGCGTTGGTAACCGGCCCCGTCATCCTCCTTGTGCTAAATGTGGTAGGAATCATCCTTGGGAGTGTTTTGGTGATGCAAGGGGTTATTTTTGTTGTGGAAAGCAGGGCCACAGACTTATAGATTGCCCCCATGCCAAACAGGGGAATGGAGATGCTCAACCTATGGCATCGACACCTAGTACACCAACTCATGTACCTCATCCCACCCCTGTTTAGGGCGCTTCTTCTAGCACTGCTGGCGTTTAGCGCCAGAACAGATTCTATGCTTTGCCATCCCATCGGGAGCAGGGGGACTCCCCTGATGTTTTTACTGGTATGCTTCGAGTCTTTTGTCTTTATGCTTATGCGTTGTTGGACCCCGAGTCAAATCTCTCTTACGTGACCCCACTTATGGCTGTGAATTTCAAAAGGGGTCCCGAAAGGATTCCCGAGCCTTTCCTAGTTTCTACACCAGTTGGAGAGTCAGTTGTTGCTAGACAAGTGCATCGATATTGCCCTGTCACTGTGCTTCATAGAGGCATACTTGCAGACTTGATAGAGTTAGACATGGTGGATTTTGACCTTATTCTAGTTATGGATTGGCTTCATTCTTGCTATGCATCTATAGATTATTGTACCTATGTAGTCAAGTTTTAATTTTCTGACGAACCAGTTTTTGAGTGATCTGAGAGTTCGGTATCTCCTAAAAGTAATTTCATCTCCTACATCAAAGCCAGAAAGCTAATACCCAAAGGTTGCATCTATCACTAGTTAGAGCCAAAGATACTCCATTTGAAACTTTAACTATTCAGTTAGTCGATGTTGTTAATGAGTTCCTAGATGTCTTTTCGGAAGATCTCACAGGGGTACCTCCCGATAAAGAGATAGATTTTAGAGTTGATCTTCTTCCCAACACTCGGCCTATTTCTATCCCCCATACCATATGGCACCTGCCTCAAATATCTTCTAGATAAAGGTTTCATTAGGCCTAGCATTTCTCCTTGGGGCGTACCTATTTTATTCGTGCAATAAAGGATGGATCCTTGCATATGTGTATTGACTATCGTCAATTGAACAAGGTCACGATAAAAAATAGGTATCCTCTTCCAAGAATTGATGACCTGTTTGATCAGTTGCAAGGTGCAAGTTATTTTTCCAAGATAGATCATCAACTTAAGGTAGGAAGTGCTATATTCAAAAGATTGCTGTATTCAAAAGATAACCTTCCAAACCCGCTATGGGTACTTTGAGTTCCTAGTCATGTCCTTTGGGCTAACCAATGCCCCGGTTGCTTTCATGGACTTTATGAATCGAGTGTTCAAGAAATATTTTGATATGTTCGTCATTGTCTTAATAGATGACATCCTTGTGTACTCCCATGATGAGAATGAACATGCACAACACCTTAGAATTGTCTTGCAAACTCTTAGAGACCATCGGTTGTTTGCCAAATTCAGTAAGTGTGAATTTTGGCTAAGGTCTGTAGCCTTTCTAGGCCATGTTATTTCAGCCGAGGGTGTTAGAGTTGATCCCCAAAAGATCGAAGCTATTAGAAATTGGCCTAGACCTATCTCCTCTTCCGACATTAGGAGTTTCTTGGGTCTAGATGGCTATTACCATTGTTTTGTTGAGGTTTTTTCTTCCCTTGCGTCTCCTATGACCCAATTGACCCAAAAGAATGTTAAATTTCGGAGGTCTGAGTCCTGTGAGAAGAGTTTTTAGGAGCTGAAGACTCGGCTCACGTCAGCCCCTATGTTGACTTTGTCTGATAGTTTTGATGGTTTTATGGTGTATTGTGATGCCTCTGGAGTTCGTTTGGGATGTGTCTTGATGCAAAGAGGTAAGGTTATAGCCTATGCCTTTATACAGTTAAAATCACATGAAAAGAATTACCCGACCCATGACCTTGAGCTAGCTGCTGTGGTCTTTGCTTTGAAAATTTGGAGACACTATCTTTATGGTGTCCATGTTGATGTGTTTATTGATCATAAGAGCCTTTAGTATGTGTTCACCCAGAAGGAGTTGAATCTTAGGCAGAGGAGGTGGTTGGAGTTGTTGAAAGATCATGATATGAGTGTGTTGTATCACTAGGGCAAGGCCAATGTAGTGGCGGACGCCCTTAAAAGATTGTCCATGGGTAGTGTTACACATATAGGGGAAGGTAAAAGAGAGTTAGCTCATGATGTTCACTATTTGGCCAAGTTGGGTGCTAGGTTTCTTGATTCAGCAAAGGGGAGTACGTTGGTGCAGAGTAGTTTCGACTCCTTTTTAGTCTCAGAAGTGAAGGAGAAGCAGGATAGAGATCCTAGTTTGGTCAAACTGAAGGATTCAATTAAGTACCAAAAGGTCAAGGTTTTCTCCCAAGGGGGATATGGTGTATTGAGATTGCATGGTAGGTTGTGTGTCCCGTGTGTTGATAATTTGAGGGAGAGGGTTTTGGCTGAAGCGCATGGCACACATTATTCCATTCATCCTGGCACTACCAAGATGTACCGCGACTTGCGGGAAATCTATTGGTGAAACGGTATGAAGAAGGACATAGCCAAGTTTGTAGTGTGGTGTACAACGTGTCAACAGGTTAAGGTAGAGCACCAAAGAACTGGTGGCGTGATGCAAGAGTTTAGTATACCCACTTGGAAGTGGGAAGCGATGAATATGGACTTCATGATCGGATTGCCTCTTTCGCGTCGTCATCATGACTCTATTTGGGTTGTTGTGCATAGGTTGACAAAGTCCGCACATTTCTTGCCCATGCATACTTCTTATACGGCTGAGGATTATGCTAGATTGTACATCCGGGAGTTGGTCAGGCAGCATGAAGTCCCCTTGTCTATCATTTTGGATAGGGGTAATCAGTTTACTTCTTAGTTTTGGAAGGCGTTTCAGCAGGGTCTTGGTACCCAAGTTCTTTTGAGTTTTGCGTTTCACCCGCAGATAGATGGTCAGGCTGAGAGGACCATTCAAACCCTGGAGAATATGTTGAGGGTGTGTGCTCTTGATTTCAGAGGTAGTTGGGATGAGCATTTTCTATTGATTGAGTTTGCCTATAATAATAGTTTTCATGTTAGCATTGAGATGGCACCGTTTGAGGCCTTGTATGGTAGGAGTTGTAGATCGCCTGTAGGTTGGTTTGAAGTGGATGAGGCAGCCGCGATTGGACCTGATGCAGTGTTTGAAGCTATAGAGAAAGTTAAGTTGATTAGAAAAAGGTTAAAGACAGCTCAAAGTCGTAAAAAAACTTATGCCGATGTGAGGAGGAGAGATCTTAAGTTTGAGGTAGGTGATTTGGTGTACTTGAAGATTTCACCCATGAAAGGGGTGAAAAGATTTTGTAAAAAGGGGAAGCTGAGTCCTCGTTATGTTGGCCCATATAGAGCCAGATAGCATATGAGGTTGAGTTGCCCCCAGAGTTGTCCGTCGTTCACCCTATCTTTCATGTCTCCAGCCTCAAGAAGCATATTGGTGATTCTATTGTGGTTGATCCTTCAGAGAGTATAAATATTTAGGATAGTCTTTTCTTCAATGAGATTCCCATGGAGATCCTAAATTTTTAGATCTGTAGACTCAGGAACAAAGAAGTTTCCTTGGTCAAGGTTTTATGGCGGAACCAATCTGTTGAGGGTGCTACTTGGGAGACGGAAGCAGACATGCGAGCCAAATACCCGCAGCTCTTTTTTCATGAGTTTAGATCAATCCAAAGGTACTATTCTTCCTTAATCCAACCCTTCTTATCTAAAGTTTACCTATGTATCCATCCTTGTATGAGTTCTTGTAATATCCGGAGTGGTCATGAGTTTAGAAAGATCTGGAACCGTTTAGTAATTGTTTCAGCTATGTGTACTCTATTTTTCCTGTACCCCTAACCTAACTAGCGATATTCGAGGACTAATGTTCCCATGGGGGAGATATTGTAAGACCCCGCAAAGTTCCCTCATAGTTTAAACCTTGGATGCGTGTTGAATGAAGTGTAATTTCAGCCCTAAGAGATTGAGAAAGGACTCCCTAATTGATTAGTGTTTTAAATTTGTGGAATTTTCATAAAAATGACATCCTATGGTGTGAGAAATTGAGTTAGCTTTCCAACGATACCAATTTCGTCAAAATCTTATATCAGGGTGAGAAGTTATGGCCGTTTTCCTAAGCATTGTCGGAATCGCCCAGGTTTGACGATCGATCTGATGGACCATCTAGTCTTTGACGGACCACCGATCATCCCGTTAAACCAAGGTAGTGACTCTTTTTTCTAGCCATCGTATGACGGCTAAAATGGTGAACCGCCAAAAATTCGATGAACCGTCGAGGTGACCATCAAGTGGAGGCAGTATGGCCTCATCCTGGCCCTCGTGCGATGGACGATCTGGTGGAACATCAAACTTTCAACAGACCATCATTTCAACTGTCGCATCGATGTAGTGGGTTTCATTTTTGGCCCTAGAGTGATGGACGATCTGGCGGACCGTTAAACTTCTGACGAACTGTTATTTCGACCATCGCAGACCCCGATCAATAATTTTTAACTCATTTTTTAAAGGGTATTTCGTTCCTTTTTATTCCTTTAAACCCTTATAGATATTCTAGATGAACCAGCTGGCCTTATTTGCTCATCTCTAACTCTTAAGGGCTAGGATTTTCTCTCCAAATCATATCAAAGCAAGAATTCTTCCCTAAGAAATCTAAGAACTCACCAAAGATTGTGCTAGTGAGTTGAAAATTGAATCTCACAAGTTCAAATACTTCAAGAACCCTCTCCCAAGAGTAAGAAGAGGAAGGTTAGAGAAAACTTGGAACAATCTCCTAATCTAAGGTATGTAGGGTTTTGAACAAAGGTAACCCTTTCACCCTTATGCCCAAAAGGCTTATTTACATCATGATTTTCCTGAAATCTATGAGGTTATACATGAATTTGAATTGGGGGTTTTCACCTATTATTATTGAATGCATTATCTTGACAATCCCCATAAATTAAGAGTCAAATGGCATGATTTTTGCATGTTTCCTTGAGAAATTACAGCTGGGTATAAACCCCATGATTTTACTCCATGAGAAGTTAATATTTGCAATGTTTGAGATATTGAAGCATATGACTAAATTAAGACTTTGAGATAAATTTCTGAAATTCCTAGATTTCCATATGATTTATGAATCTATATGCTATATATTATGCTTTTGACAAGCTTTAACTTGATATTGAACTATGGGTTAGTAAGCCCTATTTGAGACTTATGAATTTATAAAATCTTCTGCTATAAGCACCCATGATTTGAGTATTTTGAGATAATTGAGAAATGAATTGACCTAAGGGTCCTTGAGCTTTGAAATCCACTTCACTATATGAGATTATCGATTTGATTATTGGGTTCGTGGTGAACCATGAGATTAATCTAAAAGTGAATTTTTATGAGATGAGCACAGATAATCTAAAGGGAGTAGTATTTAGCATCGAGCAGGTAAGTTACTACGGTTTCTTACCCCAAAACTATGTACCACCTTAGGTTGGGCCTGAGACCGAGTTTATGATGATTATAATTGGGCCCGAGGCCGAGTTTCATTTAGTGAGCACTAGACCTAGGTTATACTCCCTGGCAAGAGTATGGCGCTCCTCCCCAACATGGGGTGTCTTCCTTAGGCGGACAAAACGTTGGACTCCATGTAACTCGCATGGTTTATGTCGGTTACGAGAACCTCCCTTGCCCTTTTAAACTTAAAATTAGCTATCCCTTTACAATCTAAGGTATTTTCCCTCCTATGAATTATTTTCACTTAACTAGAGCATTTTGCCTTGAGATAGATGATTTCTCCTAAATCTTGAAATGAGATATTTTTCTAACTTGCATGATATGCCTCTACGTATGTTCTAAAGTTGCATGAGGTCGTATTTCTAGTATTTTAGTTTGAAGAGATACAAAATCTTGAACATTAAACGTTGTTTTACCCACTATCCCATATGCATGAGTTGATGGTACTGTCTAAAGCCCTTTTCGCCTTGAGTATTGAGAATAAGAGAAGATTTCTGGTTTTGAGGTTAAAGAACGATGACTCACGATATTTGTGTAGTTTACCTCATCTTATATGATTTATGAACTTTATATTTCATACTTATTCAAGCCGTGTGAGTCATCTCATATTGCATACCTGATTTGAATGAAGAAAATTAATACTGTTTTATATACATGCATTCACCCCCACATACTTAGTACATTCTCAAGTATTGATCCACATATATCTCTATGTGCTACATTGTCTCATAATGTAGGTTCAGGTGGTCAGTCCCAGCCTCGCCCGTGATCTCCGAGTACCTTGCGTACATTTCCTACAGTGGTGAGTCCTCTTTGTTCGAGGACCGATCTTCACACATTCTAGGGACTGAAAGACTATGTTGCTACCTGTAGTTTGTCCCGAGTCTGTTAGGGGACTATCCCATCGGCTCTCTAGATTATGGATTTGTAGAGGCTTTGTCAGACTATTTGGTATATTGTGGTTTTGTTAGGATTTCTTTATAATGACCATTTGGACCGAGTACCCCTTCTTTCCTTTATTCTCTTCTATGAACATGGATGTCCTAGTGTTTGAATTCAAATTTTCTTCTTGAATTAAGGGTTATCAGCAGGAACCGACTCTATAGGTTAGCTTGGGGCTACTTATAGCCCTAGGCACCAAATGACATCCCTGGAGGAAATTTTGGGTCGTTACATCATGTATGTGGCCTCTCGTTATTACCCCATTTTTTGATTCAATCCTGCATATGGCCTTTTGTTATTATCCACCACTTTCGGTTCGAGCCTAGCATCTGGCCTCTCGTTACTACCCATTGGTGTCGGTTCAATCTCGTTGCATATTTGGATGGCTACTACTGTTTCATGGGGTTGGTTTGATTATGGATTATTTACACTTTTTTATTTACTTCTTTTGTATCCCATTGGCTTATGGGTGCACAATTGAGTTAATTGTCTTCTTTAGTGTATCTGGCGGGCTTATGGGGCCCTAGTTTGGTTATGTTTGGTTGGCTTTTATTATTGTGTTAGTTATCTTTTTGTATTTCTTTTACTTATTCCTTTCTCACATTTGCTTATCTCAATAGTTGTTTACCTTTCTATCCCTATTTACTGTTGACTTATACTACACCTTCATATTTTATTTATATGTTTCCTATATTGAGTCGGTTGGTCAATGATGCCTATTGAGAAACCATTACTTTGTTATCATACTACACTTAAGCATCCTTACCCTAATGTAGATCCGAGTACTAGCAGTCGATGTTGATGTAATTCCTATTTTAGTACTGATCCAGAGATGGGTGAGCTTGTTGTCATCTGAGGCTGATCCTCCTCTATCTATTTCAGTTTAGTCTTTTGTTCTCGAGACTTCTTGTATATATTGTGTATGTTTTGGATTCTTTCTAGTTCTCTGCGTATCTTTTAGTAATGGCTCTAGTACTGACCTTACCAGGTCTTGGGAGGGATTCGTTTGTATATTTTGGTCCTTTTTCCTATCTCGTTTGGACATACTTTATCTATTTCCATTTTGTTTTTTTTGCTTATTATTACTACTGTTATCATATATGTGGTCTTTTTTTGTTTTTGTCCATTAGGCCATTAAGTATTATTTTGGATATGGTTTGGCTTGCCTACTAGTGGGATAAGGCAGGTGCCATCATGACTTAAGAAATCAGGTCATGACATCGGATAACATACAAGGTCTTTAGCTAAAACGATGTAAAAGTCTTTGTCGCGGTCTATGTAGAGTATTTATCTTAGACGATGTAAAATTTTTGTCTCAGTAACATAAAGGTCTTTGGCTCATACAAGTTCTTTGGCTTATATGATGAAACACATGTGGCTAAAATAATATAAGGTCTTCAACATCTTCACATACAAAAAGGGAGAGGAAAAGATAATACAGAAAAACACAAAGAAAAAGAGTGATTGTTACTTGTCAGAATGCTTCAAACTTGGAAGCCATATAGCACCAACTCGAATGGACTTGAGATAATATGTTTGAGTGCTAATGAAGCCTTTGAACTATAGTTTCTATCAATAAAATGCTTTTTGATGGTGACATTTCAACATCAAGATGTAAATTATTTGGTGAGATGATGCAAATCTGAAATTCTCTATTGGACAGGATCTAGAGTCAATTTTAAAAAATCATCTACAATAATTCTGGAGATGTTAAATTCCAAATTTTAAATGTGTCTATATGCTTCATAATCAAGCGGATCATGATTTCGGTACTCCTACATTGAGAGAGAATTTTTTGGGTATTGTTGCATAAATCTGAAGCTATTGGTGAGTTAAAATCCAAAGTTGATTTCGGGATGACATCTGAAATGATATCGGATGTATTAAATTATAAAATTTGGATATGTTATATATCTTTGTGTCTACTTTCAAAATAATCAAGCGTCTTATAATTTTGTCTTTCCTATGACAAGATATGCATGTTTTGGTAAAGCTGCACAGATCTGAAATTTTCAGTTTGACAAAATTTAAACCTAAACTTTAAAATTTTGTAGAGAACAAAATTGAAGGATTTTAATTCTGAATTTTGGATATGCTATAAATCAAGAAATCTAATTTTTGAAATATCAAATCATTTTGTAGGGGGGTGCGCGGATTAAATAGATTTATTAGGTTAATAGATCTATTTTTATTTTTGCATGGATATTTTTTAAATTTTGTTTCAGTATCTTTTAATGATTTACTTTTTTCGTCAGATATATTCATTAATTATTTTATCCTGTAGTAATTGCAGAGTTACAAATTTCTGTATAATAATTTATCCTATCTGTGCTATAATGTATATCTAATTCTAGATTTTCAATGTTATTTATTATCTTGTGTTGTTCTTCTCGTAGTGAGTTTTTTAAACTGTATAAACTATCGCATATACTTTTATCTAAATTTTCTAAAGTTTTTTCTATCCATATTAATTTTTCTTTTAGGTTTTCCATTATTTTTCTAATTCGGTTTCTATAATTAATTTCATTATTTAGATTTTCTTGATTTTCTCTAGTTTTTCTAATATATTCTAACATTTTTTTAATCTGAATAATATTCTTCTGGGTAAATTTCTTCGTATAATTGTTCTAGACAATTTGTAATTTCAATTTCGTAGTTTATTACTTTTTCTAATATTATTTTCTTAATATCTATACTTTCTATGTTTTTGAGTATATATAAGATTAAAACTTTAAGATAATCTAAATGATCTATCTTTTAGAATTATTTTGTAGTTGTTTGTTTTAGCCTTAATAGTTTTTGCATATTTTTATTAAGAAATTCTATGTATTTTATATCTTTATTTTTCATGTATTTGTCTATATTTATTTTTATCTGTTTTTCTAGTAACTGTATGTTTTTTATATCTTTTTCTAAAAATTCTATGTAACTTATCATCGTAAATATTTGTAAGAGTAGTTAGGTAGATATGGTA
>NC_061114.1:92035947-92037126 GCF_002878395.1 Capsicum annuum | reverse complement strand
TCTTGCCTCATTGGTTTCACCTTTAGGATGTCATAGTCCTTAGGGATTTTTCTCCGTTTCCTCTTTGTTAATAAACTTCTTAACATATTATTCTTCGAATAATTCTACTATAAAGTAACTAATATGAATCTATTTTATCATATCATAATTGTTGGGAATTATGAATTTAACTATTCATAATCATAAATAGATATACCTGTTCGGGTAGTTTTGATATTTCTGAGTTTTGTTCCTCCATAGCTTTTTCCATTGAAATATGCTTATTTAATTAACTGAGTAAAGTATTTGTTGTGGAGTGGAGAGAAAAGTTGCTTCAACGCATAAAGGCTTGCCTTTGCAATGCCTTCTGCCTTCTTTATTTATAGAACGAAAATGTATCTTTACATCCAAACTTTACAAAAATTATAAACCTAGGAACTAAAAAGTCAATAAAAGGGGCTATATAGGCCTAACCTATTTTCCTACATCTACGTAAAAGTCTAATAATTCAATTAATGTACAATAATTCAATCAATGACTTTGTACAATAATTCAGACTTTGTACAGTATCTTGTCTCCGTTGGTTTTGTCGTATCTGCTCCATTATTGTTCCTTATCTTATCTGTTCCTTATCTTATCTTTCCAGCTGACATTTTGTCTTCTTGATTTTTATTCTAGATGTACCTCTGGAATAATATTATCTTCTCCATTACACCTCGAACATTGATGATCTGGATATTTATGTCCAATTATCTTACAATATCTTGTTAGTAGTCCGTCTGAAATAAATCTTTTTTTATTGCTCTTACGGTAGATTGTTTTTCTGGGTTGAGTAACGTCATTATCCATTGTCTTACATCTTCCATATCTGTTTGTCGTAGCTCTTTTGAATTTGAGTAAATCATTTGATGATCTCTTGAATAATAGCTCCATATTGGGTTTCCGTTAGTATAGTTATTTGCTAGTTCTTGAATGATCGTAGCTAGTCCAATAAGTCGTTTATTTGCATAGAAGTCCGGTATCTCGATTCTGGGTATCTCCGGTTGCTGCGTAATATCTTCTAGTATAATCATATCTTTAGTTAATCCTATCTTTACAACTTGTATAACTAGTTTTATTTCATCATATAATATCTCTGCTGGTGCAGTATAACACTTTATATAAAATAAATTTCCTTTTGTTATTCTTTTGTAGGTGGTG